>NW_025335817.1:4023083-4116385 GCF_004798865.1 Varanus komodoensis
GTCCGTCCCTCCCCGGGATGCTGTCCCGGGCGCCGGCGTGGCCGCCTGCGCGGAAGCCGCCCTGCGGGACTGGGTAGTGCTGGCTGCGGGGGGGACTCTGCGCTGGGGCGGCGGGGGGGGGGCGTCCGAGGGGGGGAAGGAGCGGCCGGTGCCGTGGAATCGCAGGGTCTTGGAAGAGTCGAGTTGGAAGGGGCCACGAAGGCCGCCGGGTCGAGCCTGCTGCTGGTGCAGGACACCGGGTCGCACCATCCCACTCAGAGGGCTGCCCAGCTTCTTTCGGAGTGTCTCTAGCCTGGGGGAGCCCCCCACCCTATCCAGGGAGTGGATTCCCCTGCCCTGTTGCTCTGACAGTGAGGAAGCTTTTCCTGATGTCCAGCCTGAACCTGGGTTGCTGTGGCTTGAACTGATGATTCTGTGTCCTGCGCTCTGGCATCAGGGAGAAGAGATCTTGGTCTTGATAGGAACGGGAAGGGTCTGTTATGTTGCAAATGAGCTGGGCAGCAACAACGCCAGGACAAGCTCAGGGCTTAGCTCCCTTTACTGGCGGAGAAAGGATGGGGACTCACAGGAAAGGCGCAGCCGCTGAGCCTTGCCAAGCCCTGAAGTCTGCTCTCGGTGTGGCCACTCAGAGCAGCCGCACGTGGAGCTGGACGGTGCTGTGCCTGCACGTCCATCCTCTGGCGGGCCAGCAAGGCCTCCTTCCTGGGCGGCAGGCCTCCTCTCTTTGTGAGAGGCCACCAGACACCCCACCTGTCCGGCCAAGCTGCCTCCCATCTCATCTCGTCCGCTGCCCATCCCAGCTCCCTGCTTCATGCAGTCTCGGTTCTCCAGCTTGGTGGTCCCTCTTCGTCCCCCACATCTGTGCAAGCCCTGCAGGCGGAGGTGGCTTTTCCTGGGCCTGTCCAGTGGCGTGTATCACAAGGGTTAAAAAAGGCAAGGGAGATCTGTGCCTGGCATGCCTTGAAATCCAGCACAGGGCTCATAGCCATTCTCAGGGAAGGACTCCTGGGTGGTTCAGCTGAGAAGGGTGGAGGTTGCTAAATATTTGTGCAGGGAGGAGGAGGAGGAAACTGAAACCTGTGGGGACAGAAATCTTGCTGCCTCCCTTGTCTGTGACAACCTTCCCTTGGAAATACTTTCAGTTGGTCAGTTTCCGCCCAAGGTCTGCCACAGAGAAAATCAAGGAAGCACCAGCATCTCTTCTTATCGGCCTCTGATTGGCCTATTTTCATTTCACTTCAGTGTCCCTTGTTCTTAAGTCCCATCTTCCCCTTCCTCGGGTAGGATGCTAAATCTTTGCTGTCAAACTCTGCTGGTTTTTTGGATCAGTTGCGACTGGCCTTGAGAGCATTTATTGAGCCAAAAAGGATGGAGAGAAGTGCCTTTAGGAAACACCTGATGTGCAGAGGCTGAGCAAAACTTGGCTGCTAGAGGCAACTGAAATCTGAAGGAGGCCTGTGGGAATCCACCCATGTTGTGAGAAGCCCAACACAGAGGCCAGCCTGAAGTCCAGCCAGTCAAACAGGTCTCAGTCCTTGGAGTCAGAATTGGTGGCTGTGAGCAAGAAGGGGTGGGCGCACGGATTCTTCTCCTGTGAGCCGGGCTTCCCGGGTTAGGGTGAGGATGCCTGGCAACAAGCACCTCACCAGTCGTGAGTTGCACCTCTTGCACCGAGAGTGTCCCACTCTTGTCTGCACACCAGCACTTCATGGTGCTTTGCGTGTTTTTACCAGATCTTTCCAGGGAGTGGGGGACACACTACCCAGCAGTGCCCCTCTGCACCTCCAGAAGTGAAAGGAGCATCTTTTCCAGGTCTATCTGGGAAGGTGTCAAGGTATTCACAGCACCCACAGCGCAGCCTCCAGAAGCACTACCAGCGGCCTCTCCACTTGCCCTTTTCCTGCGTGGGTGCGGGAAGCAAGCCAGCAAGCACAGGCCCAACGCACAAGGGAAGCATGCCCGGGAAATCCTTGGCCGATCAGGGAGAGCGCTATGGATGCCTTCATACTCCACCCATGATGGAGTGGGCTGGCTTCTTGACACCCCCTGGGGGAGGCCTCACATGGGGAGTGCTGCTCGGGTTGGACTCCAGGAGGGCAGCCCTGTCAGCTCTGTATTCACGGCCCCTGGGATGCTGGGAAATGCGGGCGTTATGGAGCACCGGCACGGCTGGTGTGAAGATTACAGCAGGTTGCTTTTCTCCATCCCTTCCCGCAACCCCTTCCCCGGACCCAAGGTTGCCATTGACGTTCTCACTATGACTGATGGAGACTACGACTACCTCATCAAATTCTTAGCCCTGGGGGACTCGGGCGTAGGGAAGACCAGCTTCCTCTACCAGTACACAGATGGCAAATTCAATTCCAAATTCATAACAACCGTTGGCATCGACTTCCGGGAAAAGAGGGTGGTAAGTGCCCGCCGTTTCCTGCCTGCTGGCCACCCGCCTGCGAGGCCCCTGGGAGGGGCTTCATCCAGCCAGGCTGGGCTTGCCCGGGACTGCCCGGAAGCCCCTCGGCTCACCACAGCCTGTGGCTCTACAGGTGTACCGATCCAATGGGATGGATGGCGTCAGCGGTCGAGGGCAGAGGATACACTTGCAGCTGTGGGACACCGCCGGGCAGGAGAGGTGAGGCCTGCTCAGCAAAGGGCCAAGGGCGGCCACCCTGCTGTCCCTGCAGAGGCGTGGGCCTGGCCACCCTCCTCCCTGTCCCACCTTCAGCCTGGCCTCTGGGTGCTGCTCAAGGAGGCCTTTTCCGGGAGCATCTGGGGCCCCAAAGCCCCCTTTGGCCTCGGGGCCCGCTCTTCCAGCTACTCCTGGTGGCCCACTCTGCTGAGCTGGCCTGATTTTCAGCTCAAGGCCAGCAGGGCGGGGCGAGCGGGCCCGTGCTGGCCGTCCTGAGGGCCCCTCTCGCGGAAGGCCCTCTGCAGGCGGCTGTTGGAGAGGTGCACCCTTCTGCCTCCCGCTTCCACAGGTTCCGAAGTCTGACCACGGCCTTCTTCAGGGACGCCATGGGCTTCCTCCTCCTCTTCGATCTGACCAACGAGCAAAGCTTCGTCAATGTCCGGAACTGGATGAGTAAGCCTCTCCGTGTACCCCATCCCACACGCACCCTGTGCCTCCCCTCCGACGATCTGCCTTGGTGCGGCCCTCCGGGGGGCAACGGGTCCCCGGAACACCCCAGCCCTGCAGCAGGATGGCCACCCCAGTGCCTGTGGGGAGCCCGCCGAGACGGGGTGCTCGTGCGTGATGGTGCCACGCCTCGGCTGGTCCGCCGGGGGGCCAGGTCCAGCTCAGGAGGGGCCATGGGTGAAAGCAGAGGGGGCCGGGGCCGGCGGGCTTCTGCCTCCTCCATCGCTGTGGCAAGCGAACCTGCCCGTCTCCTTCCTGATTGCCAGGCCAGCTGCAAACGCATGCCTATTGCGAAAGCCCTGATGTGGTGCTGTGCGGAAACAAGAGCGACCTGGAAGAGCATCGGGTGGTGAAAGAGGAGGATGCGAAGGAACTTGCAGAGAAGCACGGGCAAGTAACGTCCCTACAGCCAGGGCTGTGGCTGGCAGTCCGCCAAGCGTGCCGTGAAACGGCCATCGCTCGCTGGCCATGGGAGGTCCCTGGAGCAGTTTAACAGAGACTCTGGCCCCGAGCCTGATGTTCCTTTGTTTCCTTAGGATGGGATGTTTCCAGCAGCCCTGCACAAGCTCCCTTCCGTAGTGGCAGAGCTGCTTCATGCCCAGAATCTCCCCTAGTTCTTACTTATTTATTAAAAGCTTTTCTATCCTGTCCCCTACAAACGTCTTGGGACGGCTTCCAATAAATTAGGAGTTCTTAGGAGAAAACACCTGTGGGCGCCAGGTCCCAGGTGCCGCTGGCCTGGCCACGTGCCCTCCTGCTTCCCGAAGGTGGTGCCTCTCCGGAGCACGGCAGCCTAACGCCCTCTAACATGCCTCATTTCCAGATTCCCCTACTTTGAAACAAGTGCGGCCAACGGTGCGAACGTCAGCAAGGCCGTCGAGACGCTGCTGGACCTCATCATGAAGCGTATGGAGCGGTGCGTGGACAAGTCTTGGCTCCCGGAAGGTGTGGTGCAGCCCAACGGGCACGGCTCCACCGAGCAGCTCAGCGACCAGAAAGGCAGCGGCAAGTGCAGTTGCTGAGGACTCGGGCCCGACTGCAGCGTGTAAATGAAGCGATGAGGATATTGTGGCTGAAGCTTTCTTTGATTCATTCATGAACCGCTCCTCCTGCCTCCTGTGTGTGTAGCAATAGATGCCTGTGATCGGGTAATCCTCGGAGTTTACTTCTGGATGCTTCCGGCTGGTTCTCTGCAGCCATTTCCCTTTCCAAGTCATTAGGCAGAGATGGATCTGGAATGGTTTGCAGGAGAACCAGTCTGCCTGGGCATCCAGAGAAGAGCAGAGCACATGTCTCCAAGGGCCCAGCTTTTTCACCCAAGCACTCAGAACAGTCCTCAGGAGCAGAAGCAGGCAAGCAGTGGCCGAGGAATGCAGGTAGCAGACCCTAAGTTATGCGAAGTGTGCTGCTCTTCAATAAACTTCTGTGACCGAGAAGACCAGTGTTGAAAAGGACAGTGCCCAAGGCGGCCTCTCCAAGCTGAGAATCTCTGCTGCCTGAACACCGATGTGCCAACCTGCCTGAGATGGACCATGAGAGCGTGAGATGCAGTGGGACTGAGATGTCACCGGTACCTTTCGCCTGTTCTGACAGGAATGTAGGGCAAGTTCATGGTCCGCACTACATTTCTTCGCCTCACATCTACGCTTGGAAAATCACCTTCACACTGGGGCCAAACTGCCGTCACCAGCTCTGTTTGGGGAGGCCTAGCGAGGCTCGTGAACACTTCTGGGTCTCCTCCTGGCTTCTTTTTGTGTTGTGCTTTGCTCCCACAGCATCTGACACCCTTTGTTGCAATCATGCTTCTTGCTTGCTTTTGGTTATGCATAATCACAGTGGCTGGATCAGTTTGTTTACTCTCAGATGTAAGAATGGGCAGAATCAGTACTTTAAATTGGGCAGAGAATCTACCGGGTGCCACTTCCATGTGCATTTGGAGTCCAAGAGAGCAGCATCGAGGCTGTGCTTGCACAGTGACCCTACATTTCAGTGGTGCGTGTGTGAAGGGAGAGGGGTAGCTTTTGTCCGCATGCACACACAGGATGCCTACTGAAGGATCTCTTGGAGCGGCTGAAACTCCCTATGCTGGAAACAGCTCGCCAAAATGTCTGAACGGGCCGTGTCTGTTTGTGATGACCGCACGCCAGCAGAGCCTGCACACTGTGGGCCCCGGCAATCCTTCCTTGTGCAACAACCCAATTGCCAGCCTGTGCTGTTTTAGCCAACCTGGGCTCATGAAGGGACCAGGTTGGCAAGCCTTGCTCAGGAGCAGATGGTCTGATGCAGCCAAAACCCAAAGCTCTCTTCGCAGGCTGGGGCAGGGCGCTCCGCTGTGGTCAAAACAGTGACAAAGCATCCAAAATCTGCCTTACTGCTTGCTCATAACGAGCCAGATGTTGGTTGGCAACCTACTAACTGCCACCACCGGGTATGTTTTTAATAATACAAATGACACAATCTGAATGTATGGAACATAAAGTAACTGTTTGATAGCTGTGCATAAGTGCCATGTCCTAAAAAGGATTTTAAAACCACACTGTAAAAGAATCTTTGCCTTTAATGTTAGGATCGCTTTGTCAGAAATGCAGGCCAGGTGGTGAAGGCATAGTCAGTTTGGTAAGGACTCTGCCACGTTGTTTTAACAAGCAGTGCCCACACATACAGTCAGGCCTGTAGCCGGCTTGCCACTCAGAAGGAGCCAGGGCAAAGCAAAAGAACCACCATAGGCGGTCTGACGAGATCAGTGAGGGCCAGATTGACTTCCTTCCGCACTGGGCCCTGCGTGCTTCATGGTCAGTCCTGCTAAAATCTAAAGCGGGCTTTGACGAACGTGTGCCTTGGCGCCCAAATGCAACAGCGCCTTTCCTTTTGTCTGGAGGTGCTTTAGATTTGCTACTAAAGGCCAAAACGGCCACATTGTTTGGCCTGCACATTCTATGTATTTACAGAGCTGTATTAAAAAAACAGTTTTTGCTGCCCTAACAAGAGAACTTTATTAAAAACTAATTATAGTAACTGCTGGTGCCTCTGACGTTTTTATACCTGGGACCAGGAAGTTGCACAGAGTGAATCAAGAATTGCAGAAAGCTTTTATGCAAAGCGGGGCGGGTCGTGGCTGTTCGGAAACACACCGGCAGAACCGAGGCCGCACGGCGGGCCGACAGCCACGGCTCCGCTTCGGCGTCAACCTGCGCACCGAGCTCCGCGCCTGCGATTGGAATAAACCAAAACGGGGGGGGGGGGGGGGGCGGGACGCTCTAGGCGCCTTCGGGACAACGAGCGCGGCACTTCCGGCGGCGCTCCCGCCCCTTCCGCTCCGGCCGCCATTGTTGCTGCCGCCATCATGCGCGTGGAGCGGTGCTATTTCTGCTCCGGGCCGGTCTATCCGGGCCACGGGATGCTCTTCGTCCGCAACGACTGCAAGGTGAGCCGCGCGGGCGCCCGTCCAGCTCGCCTGTCTGCCCGGCGGGGCCCCGTGCGCGTCCCTCCGCCTGGCGGCAACAGGTCGGCGGGGCCGGCGCACAGGCCGAGCCCTCCCTGGGGCTGGTGAGGCAGCGCCCGGCTCGGAGCCCTCAACCGCGGCTGCTCGCGTGTCCTTGGGCGTCGGCCCCGCCGCCTCTCGGCGCCCCCGCTGGCCCCAGGAGCATCCAGGGGGGCCTGAGGATGGGTCCGCACCACACGATGGCAGGAGCTCCTGGCCTTGGAGGAGCAGACCGTGGGCAGAGGGCCCGTGAATCGTGGAAACCAGGCGGTGGAAGGCACTGCTGAGGCCCTTGCGCCGCCCCGCTGCTGGGTGCAGGGGTCGCGTTGAAAGCATCCCTGACAAGTCGCTTGAATGCCTCCCCCAGCAGAGTCCACCATCTTCCTAAGCAGCTGGTTGCATTAGCTGGCTGGGAAGCTTTTCCTAATGATCCCCCAAAATCGGCCTTCCTGTAGCTTAAATCATTGTTTTGGGTCCAACAGCCTTGGATGGTTGTGGTCCTCTTGTATGTGGCAACCTTTGAGGAAGTTGAAGAGCCATGTTATACCCCCTGCCCATCTTCTCCTTTAAAGACTGAACATGCCTGGTTCCTTCCATCTTTCTTTGTAGGCTAAATTTCTTTGTTGCCTTTCTCTGAACTCATTCCAATTTATCTGAATTATTCTTAAAATGTGGGGTCCAGAATTGGACACAGTATGTGAGGTGAGGTCTAACTAGTGCAGAGCCAAGTGGGTGGGTACTCCTGGGTGCATGAGACTGAGGGCTAAAGCTGTCACCTACCTGCCACAATGTTACTTGAAGTTTCTTTCTGTTGAGAAGCTGGTCAAGGTTTTCCACACCAAAGGAGGATAGTCATTTTTTCAAGAGAACTTGATCAAGAAAAGGCATGCTGTTTGTGGGCCTAAAAGATGCACAGCCATTTAAGCTTGAATTAAGCACTTTTTCTCCACTCGTAGAGACCAAGTAGGCATGATGCTCTGCTTGTGATTCAAACAAAGCACTTCATCTCTTGAAAACTTTGTGTGTCTCTCTTCCTGTTAGACGTTTCGGTTCTGTAAATCAAAATGCCACAAAAACTTCAAAAAGAAGCGAAATCCCAGAAAGGTCAGGTGGACCAAGGCCTTCCGGAAGGCAGCTGGAAAAGAATTGACGGTGGTGAGTGTGTAGCTCCAGGTGCCTTTAGGTCTACCGCTGAGCTCAGGTCCTGTTCACAGACTAAGTCTGGGAGAGTTGAAATGACCACATTTCTCATGTTCTTTAAACACAAGACATAGCGCTTTGAGACATGGCAATGTCTTTGAACTTGCAGCATCTCTCTCTAGCTTTGGAGAGCGGCTGAGGCAGACAAAAGAAGGGCCTTCAGGTAATATGCAGTTGCGTGCCACAAAACTTGTGAGGGCCACTAGCTCAGTTTACTTTAAAGAAAGATTGGCCAAATTGGTGCAGGAGGGCAAGAAGCTGGCTTTTCATGATGATGTGAGCACTGCACTTCAGGGCTAGTGAGCTTCTGAAGGACCCTCACTGTGGAGCCAAGACCTTCACATCCAGCTTGTGGGCTTCCTGGAGGACTCTGGTGAGTCATCACTGAGAACGGGATGCCGGGCTGGATGGGCCTTGGCCGTAGTCATCTGCTTGTGTTTTGGTGCCCAGTCATGGCCCACGACCTGCCTCGCCTTCCACATGGGGGTTCCTGCCGGGGATTCCTTATGGTCTGCACTGTGTCTGGGCTAAAGCAAGCGTGGATTTGCTGTGGGCGTGTGCATGGTGAGCACCGGCCCTTTCGGTCTGCCTCATTGCAGTCAGTGCAGTCCAGGGAGAGTTTTGGAGGCGAAAGGGGTGCTTCCCTACCCCCTCCCATGCGCATGCATGGGGGCGCATGTGCACACTGCTGAGGAGGAAGCAAGCATGTTAAGCAGCAGGGACTTGTTGCAAAAGGTGGGCAGTACTTGGGAGAGCGGCTTCGAAATATGTGCCTTACTAAGTTCTCTGCCTTTATCCATGCAGGATAACTCATTTGAATTTGAGAAAAGGAGAAATGAACCAGTGAAATACCAGCGTGAACTATGGAATAAGACAGGTGTGTAAACTTTGTATCAGCGGAGGGGCAGGATTTCTGAAAACCTGAAGATCATAATTGTAACGCTGGCTTTTTATCACCACAGCTCAACAGTTCACAAAATGTGAAATGTTAGTTTTCCTGACTGTCACGTCAGCTTTTTGAAATGGTGCAAGCAGAAGCCCTCTGTTCTGACAGTGGAACTGGGTTCTTGCTCCTGTCCAAAAAAGTGTGCTGGGGATTGTTTTTCTTGTCCTCAGAAATGTCCTCCTTGCACAGGTTGTAATTATTCTCGGTTAATGTGGAGTATCTTTTACTGATTTGTGCAAGAACCTTGGTTCCTGCCATTTTGTCTGAGACTTCATGGCTGAGGTGGGATTAGACTGATGGTCAGATACCTCTTTCTCTGAGCTTCTTTATAGTCCCTCTCTTTTTAATGCTAGAAATTGAATGTGGAAACAGTCAAAAGTGATAAATGAACAGTTGCCAATTTTAATGTGAAAATGTATTTGCTTTTCAGTGGATGTCATGAAGAGGGTAGAAGAGATCAAGCAAAAGCGTCAAGCCAAATTCATCATGACCAGGTATGGGGGTCATTTTTTTCTTTTAAACCTCAGCTGGTGGGAGATTTAATGCTCATGGCATTTTGAAAATAAAGGAAGTGTGGCTTTGGATTGAGTGCTGCTACCGAAAAATGCTTGCTAAAGTCGCTGCCTTCTCAAAGCTCTCACGCCGGGTAGCTGGCTCCTTGTAAAATAGCAGACCACTTGTTCTCATAGCATTTTGACAAGCAAATGCACAAATAAGAACTTGCAGAACACAAGTAAGGGAATCAGTTTGGCTTACGTGGGTGCAATTGTCGGAAGTATGTGCAGTGCGCTTTTCTCTGGTTTCATTAAAAGAGTTTACTTGTTCCGGTAGTTGTGGCTTGTGAAATTGCAGTTCTCCTTGCAATCAAGTTTATGTGCATTTAATATCTCCCGCTGCTGTGATGTCGCGTTAAGCATTTGCTTTTGGAATGAAGGTGTTTTCTTTCCTGCTCATCACCCCTGCCCTTCGCCTGCCTCCACAGGTTAAAGAAAGGCAAAGAGCTGCAGAAAGCACAGGATGTCCAGGAAGTCAAGCAGAACATCCACCTCATCCGGGCTCCGCACGCAGGTGAGGCACGTGGGGGTGGAACCCGGCGACATCTTGAAGGGTTTCTGCTCCAAGCAGCCTTAACTGGGTAGTTAAGGACAGCTGGCAGGATTAGTGACATGGGACTGCATCCAGCGGTTTCCTTCAAAGTGCTCCCTTTGGTTTTTTTTCCCTTAAGGCGGAGCCAAACAGCTGGAAGAGAAGATGGTTCAGCAGTTGCAGGACACGATGCACATGGAGGATTCTTCCTAGGAGGCCTCCTACTCTGGTCTGGACTGTTGAAGCACTGGTGTGGTTGTGTCGAGTTGCATCCCTGGCCTGGCCTGGCCTGTGTTTCTTGCCCCAGCAGGGGCAGCTGTTCTCTGGGCCATCCGCTGGAATGGCCTCTCAGCACAAAGGTGAGGCCATTGAGGAGAGTGGCCAGTCCCAGCAAGGTGCATTCTTGGGTGTGTGTAAATCCAGAGAGAGGAAGGATGGGCCAAATAAAGCACGATCCTGGAAGCACGTGGTGAGCCTGGAGTGTGATTGCCTGCTGTGCCCAGAGGATCCTTCAAGAGGGGAGTCATTTGGGGGGGCCGGGTGTGTGTTCCCCACAAAGAGGCACCCGTCAGTCTGGATAGTCCCTTTAAACACAGGTTAGCTCCACCCCATCAAGCGGCACAACTGGGCAGAGGGAAAGATGAGCAGTTGCATTTCTGGGTGGCTGCTGGCTACCCGCCACCAGGGTCAAGACAGGGAGGGGCTGCTCCTGTGGCTGATGGGGGTTGCAGTCGATTCTTTGGGGTACAGGAGCGAAATCTCTGCAAGGTACAGTGCCGCGGGAGTTGTGGGGCTGTGACCCTCTTCCTGGTGAGATAGACAAGCGGCAGGGGCTCAGTGATGGCACTTGTGCTCTGCATGCCAGAAGTCGGAGGGAGGGAGGGAGGGAGGGAGGGAGGGAGGATCCTCCACCTCATGCTGCTCTTCAGTGGATCTTTCTGTACTGTTTTAAAATGTGCTGTAGAGCGCTTGGGCAGTAGAGAAATTAACTCCATCCATCTTTGGGGAGGGGGAGTGCCAAGAGGGGGAATCGGATGACAGGACTGGGGAGAAGCCTTGCTTTGCCTTGGTCCATGCAGAGCCGCAACCCGTCCATGCGGCCTGCCTGCAAACCTTCCATGCATACTTGGGGAGAAGGATGCCAGTCTCCAAGGGCCTTCAAGAGGAGTGTGGAACCGTTTCTGATGCAGCCAGAGCCTTGGCACAGGGGCCTCCTGCAAACTGGAGCCCTAAAGCTGTTCCCTGTGACTGGGGATTTGCAAATGTGTGCGCGCCACAGCTGTTGGCACTCCCTGCATATTTGCAGAAGAACCGGCCGACTCTGCTTGCATTCCTCCTGTTTGCCGAGGGCCTCTGGGCATCCACATGCACCTTCAATCTCTACATCCATCTCCAGAGCTGATGCTTCCAGACCTCATTCGAGCTCGTCCAGAGCAGAAAGACGGACTATCTAGAAGAGGTTGGTAATTGTTGCGTGGAGCAAATCGGGGGAAATAACTCATCTTAGGTAGTAAAGCTGGAAAATGCAATTTAGGAGCAAGAAGCTATCTCTGTAAATGAATTTGTTTTTTAAAGTGGCCTCATTAAGTAAGTCAACATAGCACAATAAATCAAGTGCAGTTCAACAGTGCTGGGGAGCAGCTGGCTCTGCCCCAAGAGCAGGGCATTTCCAGTGTCAACACCAAGAAATGTGTCGGCACAGCAAGTTAGTCCTCTCGCGGAGCCTGGCTGCGCAGGTTCTAGCGGCGGCCACCCTGGAGTCCTTCCTCGGCTGCCCACTCTGCTGCGTGTGCTTGGCCAGGGTCCCGGGAGGCTGCTTCGAAGGCGGCTCGTGCTCCACGAAGGGGCTAAAGGGGCATGGGTGCTGCTGGGAGCAGACCTGAAGCCAGCTGCGAGCGCGCTTGGACCCCCAGCCTCCCCCAGGGCTCCAGGCCCCGTTGGGCAAGGCCAGGCCTGCCCTGGCAGCCTGTTTCTGCAGCTTCACAGGCCTGGGCCGTTGGTGCTCTTGCGTATGCCGGGGTGAGCCTTGCCGGCTGCCACTGGGGGCTAACTCTAACCCTGGCCCCACGTCTCGCTGCTCCCTCCAGGAGAGCAAGTCTCAGTCCAAGGGGAGAAAGAGGCCCCACAACTGGAGCAGCTGTGGGGCAGAGGCAGTGCACGGACATGCCCGGATTCAGGGGGCATAGCCTGGGGATGTGCGTGTGTGCAGAGGGGAGGAGTAGAGGCACCTGGCCCTCTAGTTGCGTCACACCCACAAGAGTGCATCCTGCCGCTCCAAAAGAGACATCGGCCCCTGACGTGTGGTTCTGCTTTTTGCTTGGAAGGGGGCCCACTTTTTGTGCCCCTGAAACCACCCAGGCAGTTGGCTCTCCAAAGCAGCCAAAGGGCCAGGTGGAGGAGCAAAGCGCACGCCTCCTGTGGCCGTCAGGTTCATCCAGGTGCAGTTGGAGCTCCTGCTTCCGGTGGCCAGCCAGGGCAGCTGCCTGCCTGCTTGGGGCTTGATCAGCATCCAGGCTGAAGAGGCGTCTCTCCGGGAGCTGGGGCCAGGTTGCTTCTGCTCCAGCGGCCAAGGAGTGAGAGCGCTGCTTGCTTCCGCGCAGATGGGCTTGGCAATTTCTATCCAGAGCTGGTGCTCCGGCCACCTTGCCCGCCAGGCCTAGGCCGTTTTGCTCAGGCGGGGAAAGCTCCCGGGGAAAGCGGCATAGGAAATCGGCCTCTGCCTCCCCGCTGAGCGACGCCTTTCCATGGGCAACAGGGAAAGCAGCCCACCGCCTCCCTGCAGCCGCTGGAAATTCGCACGCGGCGCTTGCAGGGATCCCTGCGGAGGGCTGCCTTGGACGCACGTGGAGCGAAAGGGGCCCCAGGGAGGGTCAGGGCAGGGCCTCAGTCCCAGGACCGAGGGAGGCCTCAATCGCTGGGAGGATTACGGAGCAGGCCAGGGAGAGCTCGGCCCGCTCTCCAGAGCGAGCGCTCCTCACCCCTTGGGAGCCCCGCGGAGGCCGCCATGCCCGTGGCCTTTCGCCCCAGGCGCTGGGGTCCCTCGCCCCCCCCCCCCCAAAGGGCTTCCCCCTCCCGGAACCCCCCACGGCCAGGCAAGCGCGCCGTGCGCAGGAGAGTCCGGCAGGGGGCGCGCGTGGCTCGGGAGCCCATCAGGCGGCGTGCGCCACCCCCCCCCCGCCCTGCCGGGGGCTCCCCTCTTGGCTGCTGCGTGCGGCCCCCGCCCCGTGCCCTGATTCTCCGGCAGAGGCGAGGCCCGTGCGCGGCTGCGCAGTGGCGGGGGCGCGTGGGGGGCTGGGGCTGCCTCCGCAGGGGCGCGGGGCGCAGAACGCGCGCGCGGCACCCCTGGCGGCTCGCCTTGCGCGGGCTCGCCGGCTTCCCCGCTGCTTTAGCCCCCCGCTGCCCTTGGCCCTCCGGGCTCCCTTCGGCCGCTTTGACCAGCCGAGAGCTCCCCGCCGCCCCCGGGCGCCGCTGCTCCGCCCAGCGTCGTGCCGGCTGCATATTTGACTGTCTTTCCTCGCTGGTCCTGCTCTAAATCACGAACACGCGCGGGAGGGTCCCGGTCCCAGGACGGAACCCCGCAGCGCCCTCCCCGGTTCGAGAAGGTGCCGCTGACGAGCACTCTGTGATCCCGATGCTGTGGATTCACCGAATGCGTGCACCATCCAGCCCGCTTTTTGCTAGTTTGGTAATCACTTTGTCAAAGGCTTCACTAAAGTCTAGGCAGGTTATGTCCCACAGTCCAGGTAGGAGATTGCCCAGCCTGAAATAAAAATCTGGGCCTCGCCAGAATCCCACTGGCCGTGGTGATGGAGTGCAAGGAAAGAGCTGGGTGACACCAACGCACAGCGGTGCCCCATCCTGTAACAGGCCACTCTGGTTGGGGGACTCCCATCTTGGCTCGCTTCCAGAGGAGTGTTTGGGGTGTCACAGAATGTCCTGAGTTCGGGAAGGTTTGCACAGTCATTGCCATGTGCTGAGGATGCTGGCGGCCTCATGGGCGGCTTTTCTATTCAGGCCATTTTTCCAAAAAGCATTTGGGGTGGATTAATGCAGATAAACCTCAGCTTAACTGCTTGGCAATTTGCCAGTTAACTTCTGGCTCTGCTTCGTTGTGGCTGTACTGATTGCTGAAATCGTGCTATTTGTTTTAGATGTTCAATTATTCTAGTTAGTTTCCTAGCTTTTACCCACTGCTTCCTATGCCATTTTGGTCGTATATGATATAACTACAGGTGAAAATTGATGCATTGGTTATGTGTTCTGTGCTGTCAAGTCACGTCTGACCTATGGCACCCCTTTGAATGACAGCCCTCCAAAACGCCTTCTTCTAGGCAGCCTGGCTCAGCCCTCGTGCATTCAAGCCAGTGGCTCGCTTTGTGGCGTCCCTCCACCTCACCTTTGGCCTTCCCCTTCCTCACCTGCCTTCCTCTTCTCCAGCGTGATTGTCTTCCCCAGCCAGTCTTGCCTTCTCACGACGTGTTCCAAGCATGGCAGCTTTAGTTCTGTGAGTTCTGCTTCCAGGGCGAAAATGTTCAAGGAGGCCATACAAATGTTCCAGGCCAGACGAGGTCTGTTCCTTCTTCCCCACTGACCAGTCCCACGGTAAGCGGCAAGTCCTGGTATGCCAGGCTCCTCCCGGCTCTAGCTGACTCAGCTGCAAATCTCCCCGAAACGCTGCTATAATTGGAGGGCATGGAATGCTCTTCTTAGGTCTTATTTCTAAAAATGCTCTGCATGGAAAACTTTCTCTGATGGAAGTTTTGTGCACGAAATGTGGAATATGTGCCCATGACTGAAGGCCAGCACACTATGCCTTGCCCAGATGGAGGACTAATGGAGACTCTGACTTTGGGGCTGCCTGTGCGGAGTCCACGCCATGATTCCCGTGTCTTTTGCCTGCCACGAGGGCCCTCCACCTCTCACGCTCCCATGGCCGAGTTCCTGCCTCCACAGGGCCGGGTCGGGGGGCAGTGCTCGGCTGGGGCAAGGCCAGAATGCCCCAGAGCGGGCAGGGCAGGGGAGCTTCCCGGGGCCTTTCCCAGGAACAGAGGCTCCTCGCGGGCAGACTCCTGCTCAGCACGGCTGGCTGGGCGGTGCGTCAGCCACATTCATTATGTATAACGAGCAGTGCGGCCTGTTTTTTTCATTCTCAGAAATCAATAGTTGTGTTCTGTCTTATGCAGTGAGCACCAAACAAGAGAAATTCATTGCTAGCAAATGCCTGAAAGAGAGACCATAAATCAGCTGTTTTGCTGTAAACTCAGGGGACAAGATTTAAACATCACTCGGGTGATTTCACAGGAAGGCAGCAGTGCTTGTGCTCCGTAAGCTGCGGTTTCATTTTGCTTCAAAGCACTGCATGGCCTCCATTGCAATGAGGAGGCGACTGAGGCTTATTTTAAACCTTCCATCTGTCTGTCTGTCTGTTCACTGAGCTGCCCTGCTGCTCTGCTCCTAGCTAGCCACAGAGTGAACATTAGTTGTGGCTGCTGTGTAGCCCTCTCCAAGAGCCAAAGGTCCATATGGCGGATGCCGAAGCCCAACGGCCCAGAAGGCTGCGCATGGCCCAGCCTGCTCCCTGCAGTCTCCGTGGGAGCCAGCAGTGCCACTTGGGGCTGTGCCGGCCCTTGGAAAGGCAGCCTCAGCCAGCCTCTCCTCCATGGCCTCCTCATCGAGTTGCCAGTGCCTTTGCCCCCCCCCCCCCCCCATTCTGGCGGCCTCTTCCGTGCCTGGTCAGCAAGGGACCAGCTGGCCGGCCGGCGCTTCCCCAGTTCTTGGGTCAGGTTTCCATGAACCTGCCACATGTTGGTGTTTTGGAACGCCACTTTACAGTTCCAAGTAGCTGCTTTGCCTGGGAGAGAAAATGGCTTCTGAGAGCAACATCTTGTTGTGCATGTGAATTCTGTGGAACCCTCTGCACCAAGTTCAGCAAATGAAGTTTGAAAGCAGCCTGGACAGATTTGTAGGGAGGCCTTTTAAAGCAGAGAAGAGGCTGAATCAGGTCAGGCGAGCAGGTTAGCCAAAGCAAGACACACCACATCTGCTTCCATCTTCACACTTTCCCTGTGTGGGAGCCAGAACTCCTGGGAAGCAGAATGCACGGCTCCTCACACGGCTGGGCTGTGGCTGCTGCACCAGGCTGTTCCCCACCTTGGAAGTGGGAGGCTGAGCAGGCAGCAGCTGAAGACAGCCGCCGCCTCTGCTGCGTCACCGAGCTCCAGGTTTCTTGGAGAGAGGCTGTCGCCCGGCCAGTGATGGATGCACCTGGCCGTAAAGAGGCAATGCACAATTTTGCAGTTTGATTGACACTAAATCTGTCTCTCACATAATGAGAGCTCTCGGAAATTCCCCCGAGGGCATCTCTCTCTGCTGGAAAACTCATTATTTCTTTATCACAGAAGCTAGATGGGGTCAAACTTGCCAGCACAGCTTGACTAGGACTCAGGTCTCCTCTCGCTGCTGCCGGACAGCTGAGCACGGATGAGGGCAAACACTTCCAGAGGGAAGGGAAGGGAAGGGAAGGGAAGGGAAGGCTTCTGCCTCACTATTATAGGTTAATTCACTCTCGGAACAGGTGGCAGGCCATGGTGGACCCTTCCCTCAAGTCAGACTGCCTCAGATCGGGGCTCTCAGCTCAACGGCGCCAGCCCAAGGCAGGGCTGTGAAGAGCAGTGTTCACCAGGGTTTAGAGTCTGGGCTTTAGAACCTTTTGAACTAGCCGGGACAAACCCTGAGGCACATGAGGGACAAGGGCAGCAGAGGAGGACTCAGGCAAGGACGAAGGGCAGAGACTGGAGAGGGAAGCCGGAGGGAGGGGGAGAAGGTTGCTGGCAGCATCCCCGTGGTCCAGTCCAGCAGCCAGGTTCCTCTGAGAAGCTCTCCTGTGCGCACTCGTCTGCACCCCACGTTCCCCACAGCACCCCTCGGCAGGCACTCGTCTTGTCCCACAATATACACCGGCCTTCTCCCCTTTGGCGCTCGGCTGCTTCGCCCCAGTTTCGGACAAAGCTTTCCGGGAGCAGCAGCCGGCCTAATTCAGAGTCCAGGGCGGATCCCGCATGTCCCCTTCTACTTTCTACTTTCAGCATCTTTGCAGATGTTTTCCCAGCCTCACCCGCCGGCACCTGCTTTGCCATGTCGCTGGTGTCAAGTGAAAGTTGCTGCTGCTGCTGCTGTTTAATTTCCTGGGCCTTTTAAAGGACCAGTGAAGTCTGTTCGAATTCCCTAAGGTGTCTGCAGGTGACACGCTCAGCCCCTGGTCAGGAGGGTTCTGCCCCTTCCTTGGTAACCTGCCATGTGGATAAGAAGAGAGAAATGCAGGCAGCAGAAAGCGAGAGGAGAGGGCTGGAAGGAAAAAGGCCTGTGCCTGCCCGTCTGGCCTCAGCCCCGTAGGGGGATCTGCCAGGGAAGGTGGCCAGCGACAAAAGCCGGGGTTCTCCCCAGCCCACACCACACGGCTCTGACTTCCCCAGGCAAACCTGCATCCCTCGGGTGCCATTTTGCCTCCAAAGGGGGGGCCTGGAGGGTCCAGAGCAACTTCCAGCCTTGTGATAGAAGGCCCTGGGCCACCTGCTTGCAGGCCTGGGGCGCGGAGGTGCCTGAGAGCACAGCAGGCTTCTGCGAGCTTGGGCGGCACCGTCAGCATGTCCAGCCACCACGTGGCTGCTAGTGGGTGCAGGGGGCGAGCCAGGGAGCTCGTCTTGCTGTCTTTTGGGCACCAGTGGGCATTGTCCGCCAGGCCCAGGCTGTGGCAGGCGTGGGAAACTGCCCTGGGCTGGGGCTGCTGGGCCTCGAGGAACAGGGGGCTCCGAAAGGGGCCAGTTCCTGGTTCCTGGCCAGTACCAGGGCAGAGAGGAGAGCAGCTAATGAGAAGAGCCACTTCCCCTCCGCTGTGCTGCTTTTTACATCTGCAGGTCTCCATCTGACCTGGTGCCAGGCTCTGTGCTCACGCGGACGCAGGGAGCAAGAACCAGGAATGGCAATTTATAGAAACATGTATTGGCAGATGCTGATTGAACATAATTGGTTTGCAGGAACAATTTGCACCCAGTTAATCACCATGTAGCTCCTTTCTCTTCTTCTGCAGGGGAGGCTTGTCTTTCGTCTCCTGACATCTCGCCCCCTGTGGCCTGCCCTGCTTGTTTTGCTGACTCGGCGGAGCAGCAGGAGCGGCTGTCTTCAGACTCCCTCTCCACAAAGCTCTGGGGGGGGAGGGTCACCTCCATGGTGGGCCAGTCCAGGCTTCTTCCACAGACCGTGATGTGGAGGGGGGCTGTGGCAAGAGATGATGCCACACGGCTTTGGCGAGGCAACTCTGGGCCTCCAGGGGCCAGCAGGCACGAGGGCTGCTCCTGGCCTTGCAGGACACGTGCTTAGACGAGCGGGCCATGGGCGGAGGGACCCAGCCCGCCCTTGCACCCACAGAAGCGGAGCCGTGTCCTCCTCCAGCACTGGCCCAGGACAGGGTCCTCCCTCATACCCGAGGGCATCCAGAAAGTTTATTTATTTATTTTATTTATTAAAACATTTTTAATTTAATTTAATTAAATTTTTAATTAAATTAATTTATTAATTTAATTAAAATAATTAAATTAAATTAATTTAAGTTGTGGGGGGGGGGCAGGCAGGACCCCAGCCTGCTGTGCGCTCTCTCCTTGATCCCCTCTGCCAGCACCAGCTGCCTCCTGGGCCTTCTGGAAGGACCAACCTGCCCGAAGCTGGTGAAGTGGCTGCCATCAGCTTTGTGGGCTAGCCATGCTGGCGCCCACGAGGCACACTCCACGGGGCACCCTTGACTCCTGAAGGTCTTGCTGGAGCTGGGGTCAGACTAGATGACCCAGGAGACCCTTCTGACTCGCTTTGTTTCTCAGTTTCTAGGTCTCCGGGGGGAACCTGCTCTGCGGGTGTGGAGTGATGCTCCTGCATTTTATTTTTAGCTCAGCTTGTAGGCAGCGAGCAGAGCCGGCTGCCATGGGGCGTTGCCCTCTCCTTCCTCCCACCCCATCTCTGAGCTGCCTTTGTGGGAGCTGCCGCCATGGCGGTCCCACTCCTTCAGCCGCAATCCAGGCGGTGCCCCCCCCCACCCCACTTTTTAAAAGCAAGGAACAATTAGGGCTTCCAGCTTTAATCACTTCAGTCAGAAGATTAATCAAGTAAAGAAATAAACGCCGCATGATTAATCACCGGTGGCCAATTTAAATCAGGAGGGCGTCTCTGTATTTTCCCTTTCAGAACCTGCCACACTGACGGTGCAGGCACGGAACGGCAGCAAACCCCCAAAGAGGGCCTTTCTGTTTTTCACTGGGGCTGTTAGCTCACTGTTGGTTGAAAACGTTGCTCTCTCCTCAATCGTATCTCGGAAAGGCACCTTTGCTGAGTCTTTTGATTACTCGGCTTAATCAGTCAACTAAGAATACTGCAATTTGTGTCAGACTTAGAAGCAGTGGTTGAATTCCATTAGTTGGCATGAGGGATGGGGGATTTTTGCATGAACATGTTTGCTTGCTTGCTTAATTTTAAAACCACCCAATGGCCGAGGCTTCCGGACTCTCTCCTGCTAGTGGTTGTATCAAGAATGGTGTTTGGGGCGGGGGGCTTTCGAGGCGCACGTCTCCTGGCACAGCAGGCCCCTCTGCCCCCTCCTGCAGCTCAGCTGTGCTTGGTGGATGAGAACCCACAAGAATGGGAGCTGGACCCGAAGGAAACCAGAGCTGGGCTGCTCTGGATCCATGGCCTAGCGCTCATTTTCAAGATCTGTGCCTGGGGTGGTTGGCTGGTTTTTGATTGCTCTGGCTAAATGACAGCAAGAAGATTCAAATCCATTTTAGCAAATCCATATTTAATAGTGATTTTATGTTTTTTAGTGGCTTTCTTGGGTGGTTAAGAATTACCACACTGAGACCGTGAGATGGGACAAATTAGATACTGAAATAAAGACTGACTTGAACCGTCTTTGCTCTAGGCATTTCCCAAGGGTTGTTGCATCCCTGGACTGAACTGGAGGTCCGTTTTCCAGGAGAAATCAGATTGATGTCCAATTAATGCTTGTAGCTCTGCTTTCGGGAGCCATGGAAATATGCTCCGTTCCTTCAAAAATGCTCAATAAAGCTCAATTGCCCATGTAATTGCAGCGCATCTTCTCTCCTGCCACAAGTTGCATTTCTGATTAGGGGAAGACGCTCAGTAAAACACACACACACACCTTTGCAAGCCAGTGTGTTTACTTTCTGCCTCCCTGCTGCTCTCCCACAGATGAAAGCCTCTAGCCACACATGGCACCCTGGATGCAGCTAACGGAGCGCCTCAAAGATGGCTGAGCAGTCTTTTCTGGGCTGCCAGCTGGCTCTTGGCTGACTTCAGATATGCTCCAGGCCTCCGACAACCTTCCAGCGTTAAAACCATGCCTTCCAACTCAGCCAGCGGCACCGATGAACTGTGCTTCGGGCAGGGGAAAGGCTGCCACAAATGGCACCATGGACATAAGCGATACACGCCAGGAATGGGTTCTGGGGGGCCCTGCCAGAAGGGTGGAGGACTTCCTCTTGGATCAGAAGCCTGAGATGGCTTCGAGGGGCTCAGGTCCCAGTTCCACTCCAGCCTGTCCAGGACTGGGGGAAGGGGAGAAGACCCCAGCACCCTTCGCCGTCCCTGGGAGCCTCCCGAGGTTTACCTTGCTTAAGATTTTGCTCTGCTCTTTTAATTAAATTGAACTGAGAGGCTGGCCTGTTGCAGAATGAACCATCTAGATTTGGATTCGAAGAGTTGGGGGGAGTGTTTGGAGCTCAGATCACACCTTTGCTTTGCAACCTCTCAAAGGGTCGCTTTTCAGTCCCCTTGGCCTTCTGGGAAGAGACTTTGTGCCTGGCTGAATGCCCATGGCAGCCATTGCATGAACGGGCAACCCAGCCACGGTGGCCTTTCTGCGAGCGCCTCTGTGCAAACTCACCACCTTCTAGGGACCAGAAGGTTCCCCAGCAGCTCTCCCTCTCCCTGCCAGGCCTGGGTGTGAGCCCCGTGTTGCGAGGAAAGGGGTCTGAGATAGATCTGCATTTCAAAGCAATTCCTTCCAGCTCTGCCAAGCACTGACTGACCCCACCCATTCCTCTGGGCGACCCTTTTGGCAGGGCCGAGGGGCAAAGAAGGCAAGCAGAGGCACCGGGGGCTGTTTCTTCTAGATTTATTTTACACTTTCTCACGAAATGTATTTACAGGACGTGGATTTTTCGCCTCAGTGCAGGACATAGGCATGTTGCATAAGTAGAAACAGTTGAACTTTCATGAAACAGAAAATAAGAAATAAAGCACTCAACCGAGATTTCAGCCAAGTCTGTAAAAGAATGTCTGTAATGGCTGGAGTGGGTCACGCTAACAGCAGAACTGCTCCCTGCGGAGGATCCTTCGCCAGAAGCCACCAACTGGCGTGTCTGTCTTGGCATCCCCATCGTCTGGGCCGGCCGTGTTGCAGGTCCTGTGACTCTAAGCGGGCCCCCGCCAGGCCCCAGGAAGCCCCCGCCGGAGGAGCAGGGAGTGCTGCACAACACAGCAAACCTCCCCAGGTGCACAGTGCAGTCCTCTGTCTGCTGCCCTGATGGAAGGTGCCACTGCCGGGGGCATTTGGGGGGGTTCCTTCCTCCTGTGCCCGAGGCACATCACTGGGGGGCGGGGGGCGATGGCATGCCCCTTCTAATACAAATATGGTGCTACCTTGGCAGTTTGGGAGAACAAAGATCTTGAGATATCAAACATCAGTAACAAACGCGATTAAATCTTGAGGACTTGCACTGACAGCATTTCTTCTTCACAGTGATAAATATGAAAGGGTGGAAAAAATATCAGCATAAAACAGTTCCACCTTTTTTAAGTCTGTATGCAAAAAAATCGTTTCTTTGTTATCAGCAATTATAAAATTACAAACCCTTTCTTGAAGTTACTGCATCTGTAAGGTATGGTAGAAAAAGGTTTGGGAAGCGAGACTGAAAATGAGGTTTGCATAAAACAGAAAGAGGTGATTTGGCCAACCAGCCAAGGAGGACGGGGGGCAGGGGGCAGCGGGGGGTGACGGGGGACTTGGCGAAGAGGCGCCGAGAGGCCCCAAGAGCCTTTGAACAGGGATGGCTCATGACGCGGCCCCAGCGGGCGACGTTTCCCTCGGAAATGCTTGCGATGGAGAGGCTGTAACGAGACGAAATCAGCGTTTCAAAAATGCCATGGATCGTTTGCTCTTCATTGCAGGTTTGGCACTTCATTGAAACAATTACTTCTTTTTCAAAGACCCAGACATGGAGAAAAGGTGGACAGCTCTTGGACACACCTCGCAAATATAGTGCTTGATGTTCTGGCAAACACGGAAACGGAGCTAGTTAAACATTCCCACACAGTTGCACACACATGCATGATTCGGGCCCCGATAACGCCGGGTCAAAGGTCTTGGTGCTGACAGGCCGCATTTCTCGCGAGGAGCTTTTAGGTGGTCTCCTCAACAGATCGGGTCTCCGATTTGAGCCGGACGAACTCTTTTGCCACGTCGTCATTGGTCCTCTGAGAAAGGATCCGGAGAATCGTCAGTCCCGTCTCGTCCACGGAGATGCTCCGCAGCAGCGGGTGCCACCCTGTGCAGGTCCCTCGCTCCGCCAGGCTGCGCAGCTGGATCACGGCCATGCCGATGAGGCGGTCCTCCCGGGCAAAGCAGTAGTCCTTGACGGAGAGGTGCAGCTCGTAGGCCCCGGGGTTTTCCTCGGGGCGCAGGAGGCTAGAGGGAAACCACGCACGGCGTTAGGACCCTCGCCAAGGGCGGGTCGTGGGCACGAGCCACACGGAGAGGCAAAGGCCACTTACAACTGGAAGGTCTCGTTGTACTTGGGAGACCAGGTATTGCTCTTGGTCTTGGTGCCGTGCTTCCGCCTTCTGTCCCCAAGGCTGGGCCCCAGAAGGCAGACCTCCACGAAGGGCCGGAACATGGCGCTGGTCTGCCAGCTGAGCTTGTTGATGGCGACCACTGAGGAACAAGAACAGGCAGCACCGTTCCCACGCCGCACGCACACCGAGTGCTGCGCACAGCAGGCAGAGGTGGCGAGCCGTTCCTCCCGCAGGGCCAGGGAGGAGCCGAGGCAGTTCTGCTTGCAGAAGGGGAGTGTGTGGCAGGGACGGAGCAGGTGCGCTGGGAAGAGCCGGGCCATGTGGCAGGGCAGGGCAGGGCGGACAGGCAGGCAAGCTTTGTCCCTGTCTCTTCCTCTTCCATACGGCCCCTCCCACTCGCTGGTCGGGGGGAGGCTGCAGCCTGCCAGCAGGACAGGGGCTTGGGAGAAAGTGCCGCTCACGCCAGTTTGAAGCACGTGAAGCAGGAGGTGCCCTGCCCCAAAAGACCATCTGAAGGGGAGCAAAACCGCCACGTGGCCCTGAGATCACCCGGTCCTGACTCTCCACCCGCACCATTAAATCTGTGCTCATTTCAGGGGCCTCTCTGGGCTTCCCACACCCCCTCCAGCATCATGGCCTGGCCTCTGCAGACAAATGAAGGCAGCGCTTTGTGGAAGAAATGGTTGGTCTTTGCCCAGCATCTCGCTGCAGGGCTGGCAGCTGCCCACAGTCCACGGGCCTCCTGAGCCTGGCTCACGCAGTCCTACTCCGGGCAGCAAGCTCTGATGAGACGGGCCGTGGGAGCCCGTCCAGCCCGAGCTGCTGGGGAAGTTGCAACAGGCTGGCTGTAGAAACGTACCTTTCACTGTGACCCTCTGCTCACCGGTCCCAGGGTGGGTTGTGAGGTCCACCTGAAGGTTGAGCTCCCCAACGGCGCTGCTGGTCACCTGGCCTGCAAGGGAGGGTCGACGGTCATCAAGCGGCCTGCGGGGGCCACAGCCGCGCACCTGAGACCGTGCCTGCTGGAGCAGGAGAGCCGTGGGCACGAATGGAGCTTTTTACAGTGGTGTTCACACATCTTCTCCTGGGGGTGGGGGTTGTATGAGTGCTCTGAGTCTGAGGCCGATCCAGCACGCAACATACAACTGCTGCAGCCCAAGGTGTGTTCAGGGGCGGACTGGCGCCAACAGGGGCAAGGGCACTCCGGCTTGGGAGGACCCGAATGGATGTACAGCCCACACGGCGCCTTCGGCCCTGCCAGGTAGAGCTGAGGCCTTGGCATTTTCCCGAGCCGGGTGCCGGGGTCCTGGGAGAGGCGGGGGAGGTCAGCGCTCCCGCAGGGGCGGCTTCAACAGATGGCATCCCTCCTGCCCCTCACCCACCCGTAGACACTGCTGCTAATTTTGGGCCAGTCCGTGCTCCCCGTGTGGGAGCGCGTGCGCCCAGAACGCCATCCGTCCCTGCCTGGGGCAGGCCTGTTGATGGAGATGGTGACCTGGGGACAGCCTGCGGCGAAAGTGGACGCAAAGCAACCTTGCCAGTATGCGCGGAAGGCTCAGTGGGGCTGTGGGGACAGGGGCAGGCCCCCTGCTGCCCCCGCCCGCGCTCACAGCCACCTCACGTGGACTGCCAACTCCGCCTGCAGGGACAGGAGGCCCGTGGCGCCCTGTGCCACTTCCCTCCCATGCTGCTGGCCATCCCAGCACCGGTTCTGCTTCAGGGGCGCTTCCCATGGCTCCCCAAGGAGTCCTCCCACCAGAGGGAAGGGCCCTCCAAGCCAGGCTCCTCCGGAGTGAGGCTGCCTGGCCTGCAAGCCCAACCCATCAGCCCTGGCTAGCGCACCGGGGCCCCCGGGCCAAGCACCCCAGAACACGGCCCCAGCAGGAGGCATCCGGCACTCACTGGCCAGCCCCGCCGGCTACTTTCAGACCCTTCGCAAGTGTCCCCAGGATCTCGGAAGCAAAGGCCTGAGCCAAAAGCCCCACGCCCAGAGCACAGGCAGACAAGTGTCCAAAGGAGAGCCCTCGTATTGCTGCCTGGGAACAAAAGGGGCCTCTCCGCTCGAGCGCCCCGCCTGCCGAAGTGCTGCCCTCGGAGATGGAAGGTGCGCTGTGCCTTGCGGCCCCGAACGAGGTCTCCCTGCTTGTCTGCAGCAGGTGAGAGCTTTTTCTGCCCTGGAACACGTGGCGAGCGAACGCTGAGAAGCGGCAGCAAAGCGCCAGAAGCCCTGTGCAGGCGCTCCCCTCTCCAGGAAGGGGCAGCGAACGGGCCAGGAGGGCCCCTGCAGGGCCTTCCAATGCTTGTAGGGCTCCAGCACAAGCCGCCTTTCAGGCCCACCGGGGCCCACTTACTCTGCGACGTCTGGGTGTCAATGAATTTCCGGATCAGGACATCTGTTGTCTGCGTGTAAAGGTTCAGTGCATATTTGAGAGACTGCAGGTCTGGGCTCTTCTCCAGGAAGTTCTTCTTCAGCCCGTTTCCTCCCGCGTGGAAGTATTGCTAAAGGAGAAAGTAGGAGGAGAAGGGAGAAGAGCACCGATCCAGACAGTCCAGCTGCCCCGGAGCCGCTCCCCAGAGCTCATAACTAAGTTATCACAACTCTGAGTTCCGTGTTTACTTTGCTGTAAACATGCCCAGAATTGCAGCCTTGGGCAGGGAAGAGGGGCAAGATGGCAGCTAGAACATTTCTGACGTACTATGATGGGGCTTGAGGCTTGACGGGTTGGCCTTCTACTATCGGCTCAAGGGCAGTATATCTTAATTTGTCCTGCTTAAAATGGTACAGCCTCTTAAAAGAAACAGGCCCTGCACAACAGGGATTTGAAGGAAGAAGTGTTTTGTCACACAAAAGCAAGGGAGAGACACTGCTTTGGGCTGAATGTCCCCTTTTGTCTCCCTGTATTCTATAGCGCACTAGAATAAAGCTGGTTTTGGCTCCAAGTCTCATCTCAGGCTCTGTCTGGCTTCTGGTCTGGGGTCCACCTGGGATTTGCCCCAGCTGTTAACTGGCACAGTCTGGTAACAGTTTTGGCAGCCGGCCCAGGGGCTCCGGGAGCCCTGCGGGCAGGAGTGGTGCTGTGCAGAACAGGCCAGTTGGGCCCTGCCTTGTTGGCACTGCACGCAGCCACGGCGGGAATGTCAGAGAAACTTCCCACCACTTCCTTGGTCTGGCCAGCTTTGCTGGATGTAAGCCAACAGATTTAAATTGCTAGGAGGGAGTTTTAATTAGCTAACAATTATTGAATAAAAACGCATAATTAGACACGTCTTTCCAGATAGAGGAGCTGTGCACAAATGGAAAGGTGGCCTGAGGGAACTGTGAATTCACCCCCTCCGTGGTTCTGGAGAAAGAGGAGGATCTCTGCGAGGATCCACCAGAAGCAGGAGTAGTTGCTTGCTGCCTGTCAAGCGTGCTCTGAAGCAGCTAAATTACCCCTCCTAAGAGCTGAGTGGCAGAAAGAGGACGAGGCGGGGGGGGGGGCACAGTCCACAGAGGGAGCTGCTCGGCGGGGCCTTAGCCTGCTGGAGCGGGAAGCAAATGTGCCAGCCTGACTCTGAGGGAGAGACATCTTGAATGGGGGCTCAGCCCCACAAGGGTGTCTCCCTTTGGTGTAGGGCAGAAACAACCCTCTGGAGGGCTCCTCCTATATAAATCAATGGCCTGCAATTTCACGTGTGCATTTTTCTAACTGCATAGTACACTAACAAAAAAGAACTGCTCAGCCTTTTTGATCATAGACCCCTCCTATGCTCTTCTTAAGTCAAATTCTTGGGAAGATCAAAGAAGTAACAGAAAATAACATTCTCATTAAGCCCAAAATAGTCCTGCAAGGTTGGCCTGAAACGCTCTCCTTTGCAGCAGGTCTTGAACTGGCAGGCAGCAGCTAACACTTGTAGCCTTGTCCAGGGGAAAACCTCAAACGTTTCACCTGCGCTGGGCCGATCCCAGAATATACCACGAGTCCCTTTTCTGTGCCTTCTTGTGCATGCGGAATGGCCCTATGGATCACCGAGTGAGCAAAGCAGCCCTGGCGGGGTGGGGACGGTCATGGGGCAGCCTTGTCCCCGTGTGCACGGCACTGGGTGGACAGGCCTTGGCTGTCCTTCCGAATGCATCAGACTTGCCTGGGGCCCCTCAGGGGCCCGCTCAGGCTTTCCGTTCTGCAGGTCGGGGAACTGGCTTGCAGAGATCCAAGGTATTTGGGTGGAATCTTCCTGGCCCTACAACCATCCGGGGCTCTGCAGTGAGGCGAGCCAAGCAGAGTTTTAAAGCAACAAGGAAATAAGGCGCTGCTCCCAGCTTCCAAACTCCCGGCAAAGCCCCTTCCCTCCCGTGACGCAGAAGATGAAAACGGAGGCCACATCTGCGAATGACTGGCTCTAGAGAGGAAGCCGCCCAGTAGAGCTGAACGGAGCTGCCGTGGACTGGCGCTCTGGAGAGTTTTCATGCATGGGGTTGCCAGAAGCTGGAGACGACTGGACGGCGCCTCCGGCACAGGCTCCGCTGTCTCAGTCCTGTGTGGCGACTGCCGCTGCTGGATTTTGCCCGAGTCGTTCAGACCAGCTGGGCTGGCCCAAGACACAAAGCCCAGTTTCTGTGCGTCCCATGACAGAAACTGTGGCATATCTGGAGGGGCTTTTTTCACCAGGGGGGGGGGGAGAGGCTTGCCCTGCTGCAGTGGCTCTTTGGAAGTCCACGGGGTTATGATGGCAGTGCTGGAGGGATCCAGCTGGATTCCCAATCTCCTGGCCCACAAGCAAGACCCGTTCCAACGGAGGGAAGGCTTCATCACTCCCTTTGAATGGCCCCGTGTTCACTGCTGGGGGGCTACTCAGCGGAGGGGTGGAGGCAGCGCAGGGCAGGGGGAGCAGAGGGGCCCAGAGCTGCTGGCTCTCCTGCATCTTTATTCACCAGATCACCCTCCCGCTCGCTCGGGGCAATTCAAAGCGAGCCAGATCAGCAAGCCCTGGGCAGGCCCTGTCAATTAACATGACAGCCCATCAAGTCCCTCATGCAGGTGGCAAATGCATTTCCACACGAGTTCAGCACATTAAAGAAAAGTGGCCGTGGAAAGAGGCCCCATTCTGTGCTCCTGCCGTCTTCAGGTTGCAGCAGCCCGGCTGCTCCAAGCCACCCACAAGCCAGCTGCAGCTCTCGTTTCTGATCGGCGCCTGCCGTTAGGGCTGCTTACCGGGAAGGGAAGGACGGCACAGGCGGTGGAGGGGGGGTGGGTTCAGCACAGACCCCGAGGGGCACAGTGCCCAGGGAGTCCTCTTCCCCCAGCATCCTCCAGTGGGATGCTTCAAAGTGCCGTCGCAAGAGCGCTTCCCCACCTCCCGCCTGTTTCTGGGGAAACCCGAGGGACACTGGCACCTGCCTTTATTTAATGCTTAAATGCTATAAGCACTTCTTATTTAATACTTTATTTAAATGCATTATAAGCAGACACAACCACCTATCAGAATTCACCGATCGGTTATGCAACCGCACCCAAGGAAGTCCCCTGGCTTCTGAGCCGCCCGCCTGCTTTTGCGCTTCTCTTGCTGGCCCAGCTGTGGTTTAGGTGACTCACTGCCATCGCTTTTGGGGCTCACCCTCTTCCCAACCCGCTGCCCACACCTGGTCCCCCTGGGAAACGCCGTACCTTGATGGTGGCCAGGACCACTTCCATAATCGCACACTGCCTCAGCGTCAGGCTCTTGTTCTCTTCTCGGATGACGTGGTCCTGCAGAGAAAGCCGGGGGGCATCGCTGAGCAATTTCTCCCAACAGCTGCCTCCGCTTCCTCAGCTGTCGCAGCCCATGCGGGCGGGCAGGGCCTTCTCCTTTGCACGGCAAGCCAAGGGCAGGGCCAGGGAGCCACCACCAAGCGGCCCGCCCCCACCCTGGGGCTGCTCAGGACAGCTGCGGCTTGGCAGAGGAAAGGCGGGAGCGAGGTGGATGAGAAGCATGGACAGCATCACCTGGCGAGCACCTGCAGGCGCGGAGGCTGCTGCTTCTCTGTGGGGAGGGCTCACTCACCTTCAGCTTGGACAACTGGCCAAAATCCTTGGCCGCACTGAGGAGCATGGGGCCGCCCTATGGACAGAAACAAAACCGGCGGAGGTGAGAGTGTGTGGCGGGGGCGCTCCTCCCTCCGGGGCCGAGGCCTCCTGCTCTGCGGCCAGCTTTCCGCTCGCCCTCCCTGGGGTGGTGCTTCGCCTCGGCCAGCAAGCCTCAGAGAGGCACGCCCAGGTTCCCCGGCAGGCTCTACCGCTGGGGAAAGCAGCTGCTTGTGGCTGGGTGCCTCTTCCCTGCGTGCATGCGGGAGGGGGCGGGTGGGCAGGGCAGCCCCTGCTCAGCCCCTGCGGTTGGCTGGCTGGCAGTGCATCCCCAGCAGGCGACTCCACCGGCACCTGGGCCCTGGACTTCCAGACCACGAGGGCTGCCTCCCCCGGGACCCCCCTGCCGCTCGGCAGTGGGCAGATGGCTGCACTGGACATCTCTGGGGCAAGTTCCCCCTGAGCTGGCTTCGCCCTGGATGCCTTCAAAGGAGAACACCTTGGGGGCTGCCCGGGGGCCTCCGTCCTCCTTCAGAGATGGTGCTTTCCAAAGAGCGCTGCAGAGTGGCTCGCCCCGGAGCCTTCTTCGATGAGACTTGGGGGTCTTGGCGGTGGAAGGCGCTGGCCGTGGGCACTCGCCCACCAGCCTGCGCAGGTCCCAGGGCCAAAGGGCTGCGTTTCCAAACGACCTCCCGCCTTCTGGATGAACCGTGCTGCCATGGCTGCTCGCTGAGCAGCTGGGAGACTTACCGCCGGCTCCGTCAGCGGCGGGAGCACAATCTGCTTCTCCAGTTTGTTCAGGACCAGCTTCCAAAGTTCTTTCAAGAGCCGCTTCAGGACGGTCTTCTCGCATATTTTGGCAGAGACACTTAAGCTGCGAAGAAAGGAAGGCATCCCTGAGTGCAGACCTGCAATGCTCCCGGTCCTCATCAGCCCCGGCGGGGTGGGGGGGCATGGTGCGTCTCAGCCTCTGCTTGAGACAAGAAGCAGCAAGGCTAGGGGGGCGCGGGGGCTAAAGGGCCATGCATGCTGGTGGTGGCTGCTGAGAAGGTGCCCCATGTGCCCAGGGTCCCCGCTCGGCTCCTGGGGCAGGCAGCCTTCTCTGGCCCCCCGCGGGGCTCTCCCGCATGGCGAGGGCACCCAGGGTGGGACACAGCCACATGGAATTGGTCCCTGCAGCTCTGGGGAAAAAGGGCCCAGAACAGCCCACGGCTGCACCTGCTCCCCCGGGGCACACAGGGTCAAGTACCACTTGCAGGACAGTCGGTGCCACTCCCTCAGGGCTGCACTGCAACTGCCAACAAGACCCCCCCCCCCGCGAAGGTATTTGGGCGGTGGGTGGGGGCCTGTTGCGTGAGGGGGGCGCACTGGGGACCAGAAATGGCACCTGGATGCTCGAGTTGCAGCGAGCCTGCACCACCCGTCTCCGCGTCTTCATGGTCCTGACCTCCCACTGGCGGCCCCCCCAAGAGCCACCGGATGCACCTGGGTGGTGCCTGGCAGTGGTCCCGAGTTCCGCTTGCCTCCGACGGGGAGTGGCAGGGCCTGGCAGAGGCGCCCACGGGCCCTGGCGAGGCTGCGGGCCCCGGACGGGCACCCTGCACCCAACCACCACACGCCCGTCGAAAGCCACAGGAGGGACGGCAGAACGGGCCCCGTTGGCCCGCCTCCGTCTGGGGCCCCGCATGGCTTACGTCTTATCGAGGACATCCATCAGGGGCCGCAGCACCAGCTCCGCATCCATCACGCTGCTGCTCTGCTCGGCGGCTGCTCCGCTGCCCCTCCGCTGGCTCAGCTCGGCCCCCATCTGCCGCACGCACTCCTCGATCACCGCCTGGAAGCTGCAAGGGCCCCAAGGGAGAGGGGCAGCTGGGACCCCGCCTGGCCTCGCCGTCACGCTCCCCGTCCTGCGCACCGGCCCCAGCCCAGCTTGGGGTTGGATCCGGCCCTGCTTCCCCCGCTTCCCCACACCAGACACGCCGCTGAAAGCATCCTTGGCACCCAGAAGCATCTCTTATCAACATCTTTATAGTCTTAGAAACCTGACAAAGCGACTTACACAATCTGAGATACTCCTCTTGAGGGTCCTGCCAGTGCGTTCAGAGGCACCCTACCCCAAGGGCCCTCTGGGGCGGTGTTCTCCGTGCCGACCGGGGCCCTGGCAGCTGAGCCCCTTGGTGTTCCCTGGCACACTGCAGTGCAGGGGAGCTGCCCCAGCTGGCCGACCCGCCCCCTTGCCCCCCCTTGGTGGTGCTAGGCAGGGCCTGGGGGGCGCGGCTCACCTGGCGCTGTACGTCACGCTGAGCTCATCCAGGACGCCACCGAGCTTGGCCTGCAGCTCCTTCAGGACTCCACTGGCCTCTGGGTCCAGCTGGAAAAGGCACGGAGGAGGTCAGCTCCCCTCCACTGGCTTCTCCCGTGGCTGCTTCGCGCCACAATTGGCAGGAAGGGGAAAGGCAACCATCTACTAGGTGGCACGAATGGGAAACCAACGTGGAAGCCCCGGGCCAGTCTGCTGCTGAAAGCAGGAAATCCAAAAGGGGCCGCCGGAACGCCGGGCCCGGCCCACCACGAAGCATTCCTCCTGCCCAGCCTCACTGCAGCAGGGCAGGGCTGCATGTGGGGGCTCAGACCGTGCCCCCCCACCTCTAGCAGAGACCAGGCCGCCCCTGGAAGTGTCTACAGCAGGGGGACATGGAGCTCCAGCCCAGCCCAGCCCAGCCCAGCCCAAAGCACAGGATTCTCGCACCCGGCACCCCGCCGCCGCCCGAGGCAGCGATCCCCAGTCCGCCACGCGGCTCGATGCCCGTGGGAGGGAGGCGTTTCCACGCTGGTTTGCATTAGTGCAGGCAGAAGCATCCAGCAGAGAGGAGGATGAGGAGGAGTGTGCGGCAGGCGCGGGCATGCTTGTTCCCGAGGGGAGGGGGAGGCTTGCGGACGGGGAAGGGGAAGCGGCTGATGTTTGGCCCTCGGGGCGGCAGCAGGGCCCTGGCTGTGGCTGCAAAGTTGGAGAGACTGGGCAGCTGCGCACAAGGGCTGTGGCCTCCTGCCGGGACGCAGGCGCACCTGCATGGACTGCGCGGCCCCCACCTGCTCACAGCTGGCCTGTGGAGCGCGGGGCATGCAGAAGGAGCGCTCGGGAAAAGGCCGCCTCTGGCCAGAGGCTTCCCTCCGCATCTGGGGTGGGGGGCGCTCTCTTCGCCCTAGCATGCGGCGGAGCCTTGCGGGGAGCCCAGGGCACCGAGGCCTCCCTCTCCAGAAGGCTGCCACAGAGCAGCGCCACGCCGGTCTGAAGCCGTGGCCTCCCATGTCCATGCGACCAGCCCGAGCCCTTCACACAGGGGAGGCTGCTGCCGTGGAGAGACCTGGCAGCTGACAGACACCACAAACAGGGCGTTTGCCTCTGGGGGCGCCTGAAGCGCCACGGGGCTGGGGACGAGCCTGCCCGGTGGGTGATGGGAGGGGGAAGAGGCCACCCAAGTCCCCGTGGCCCATGCGAGCACTGGCAGAACCCTCGCGGAGGGCAGGCGAGGACGGAAGCGTCACCCCAGGCGTGAAGGGCCCGCCGGACGACCTGCTTGCTCCACAGAGCGGGCTGGTGGGCGCAGGGGGGCATCTGCCGGACCAGGGAGAACTCCCTCTCGGCTCGCAGCCTCTGGTATGGAGTGGCAGGGCTGCGGAGTGTGTGGCCGGGGGGAGGCAAGCCGAGGGGCTCGTTTATCAATGTGCTGGTACCCGCGGTGGGTGGGGACCAGTGCCGAGTGACACAATGGAGGTGCTCGTACAGGAAGGTGGCGGGGAAGCCCGTGAGTGTGTGCTGGGTGCGGACCGCTGATGGAGGGGGCATAGGAAAGCCAAGGCGCAGCTGGCGGGGGAACGGCTCTCCCCTGAGGGGGTCTGCCCATGCACGAACCTCGCAGCGGTCCCTCTGGGCCTGAGGAGGGGGAGCCTGTCGGCCTCCCTTCTGGCGGCTGCTGCCCCACGCCCCCCCTGCTTCTGCCCCGCCACGCCTGGCTTCAGCCCAGTGCCCTGGTGGCATCAAACCGGCGCAAGCCCAGGTGCTTCTGTGGAAAGGTGCCGGGCCTTTCCCTACGGCAGGGTTGTGGTGACATGCGGTCGGACCGAGGAGCCACCCTTCCGTCCTCAGAAAGATCCGCCGCATCGGGTGAGGCCCCGCGGATCTTTCTTTCGGGTGCCTGAGCATCGCCTGCGGATGCTCTCGCCGGAGCAGGCACACGAGCCTCGCAGTGCAGGAGAGAGAAGTGAAGATGCTTGCGAGCACAAACCTCGTAAGAGAACCACGCTCCTTCCTGCTTCTGCTCGGGGAATGGCACGGTCAAGGTGTTGGACAAAGACAGGAGGACACGTTACAGAAAGGCGCAGCCCGGGGCTGCCCCCCACCCCTCAGGCAGCGAGGGCAGGCCCCGGCAGCGCTGGGATGACCGGCCCCCGAGGGGTCTCCATTTGGAGGCGGCGGCGGTGGCGGCAGCCAACCGGGACAGAACGCAGAACGTCGCCGCGTGGGCCGCGTGCAGGGGGCACGAGGTGCTCCTCCCGCCACGGGCAGCCCTGGCCGGCAGCAGTCGCCCTCCGCGTAGTGTGGCGACACATGGGTCGGACGCACGGGGCACACACTCCAGGGGCACTGGGCCCACTGGGGAGGGGGACACAGGCCAACCAGGGGCTGAGCCAGAGTGCCTTGCCGCCGCCGCCGCCTCCTCCTCCACTGTGGTAAGTGCCTTCGAGTCCCGCCTTTTTAATGCATGGCACGTGCGCTTATTCTTTCTGGGGGATACTTGCTCCCTTAAAAACAAAAGAGCTCGAAACCCAGTACGAGTTGCTAAGAGTGTGAAAAACCAAGGAAAAGCAATGGGCCCGCCGAGAAAAAAACTGCTCCCGAGCGGGGGGCAAGGGACGGGCTCATGACATCCCAGGGAGCAGCCAATCAGTGCTGGGGGAAGAGGAGCTTTCCCCAAGCCTCCAGCTGCTCCAGGTGTGCAAGCACCGCGATGACGTGTGCTTCCCGGACAGGCTTGCTGCTGGCTGTGCCCCCCAGGTGAGCCCCGTGAGTGTCCTGCCCCTCTTCCAGGGGGGCGGCACAGCTGCCCCTGCCAGAACTTCCTGGCCAGGTGAGCCGGACATGAAGCTCAGCCTGCAGAAGGGCTCGGCAGAAGGCTGCCTGCCTTGCTACTTTTCCATCTGCAGGGACACCCCCCGAACGCCCCGGGGGCCTGCCTCCCCCCCGCCCTCGAGTCCTCAGGCGGCACGGGCTTGTGGGGCTGACTCACCTCTTTCCCCCCCATGGCTTCGAACATCTTCTCGAGCTGGACTCGCAGCTGCTGGATGTTGTTCATCAGGATGCAGGGCTGGAGGCAAAAGATACCCTGTGAGTGTCCTGAAGAGACCACTGGGGCCAGCAGGCTTTGGGGGCGGGGAGGGCCAAGGGGGGGGGCTGCTGTTCTGGAACAGGAACCGGGGCTGGGGCTAGGTGCGGGCCCCTCACACCGAGCAACAGGGGCAGAGGCTGCCCTCCCTGGTTGCGCTCCGAGGGCGGTGGGAAGGTCGGTCTGTGTCCTCAGCCTAGCCCCCGTGCGAGGCACCCTGAGCTAATGTGGCTGCCACGGGGCAGGCCTCATGTGGGCTTCGAAGCCACTCAGCACAGCCCCCACCCCTGTGTGGAGGCGCAGTCCCTCCTGGCAAAGCCACCCCCGCTCCTCCCTGGCACAGTTCCTAAGCGGTCCCTGAGATCGGGGCGTGGGGGCTGGACAAGCCCTGGAAGCCGCCCGTGGCGCCCGCCCTGCCTCGGCATTCTCCCTGCATCCTGCATCTCTGTCCCACACCCTTGGATTTCGCTGCCCAGTGACAACCCCGACTGGCTCATTTTGTGGCCGTGGAAACCTCCCAGAGTGGCATCTTCCGGAGCATCATTTTGAGCTGCCTGGTGATAGGGAAAGGGTGGGGGGGGGACAGCGGCCCAACGAGGCATCCAGGTGAACAGGGGTTGTGCTGACAAAGAAAGGAATCCAAGAAGCAGCAGCAGCGGCTCGGGCAGGCTGCCCCCTCCAGGAGGAACAGCAGCACTGCGGGGCAGCTGAGACTGGGAAAAGGCCCAGCCAAGCACACTCTGGTCCCCACACAGCAAAGACAGGCAGGCTTTGCCCCCGGAGGCGCTCCAGCCAGGGCAGCCCTCCCTGGCAGGCCTCCCCTCTCCTCTCCTCTCCCCTCCCCTCCCCTCCCCTCTCCTGGCCACCTGACGGCTGCAGAGCGAACACTGAGGGAACCCTAATTCAATTTTACTCACCACATTCTCCTTATCACAGTAAGAGCTGAAATCATTTGTTATGATAGCAGCATACTGAGTGAGCACTTTATGGATCGTCTGCAACAAAAAAACGGGAGGGCAGTAATCGACTGAGGGGCATTTGCTCAGGAAAGGGCCTCCCGGGAGCCCCCCACACCCGGCCATCACTGGAGCCAGTCTCATTCCCTGGCTTGACCTGTCCACTAAGCTGAGGGGTGGGATTGTGCCCCCGCCCCATCATTCCCAACAGTGGAATGGCAACCTGCTAGCTGAGCCTGCCTCATCTGGCCCAATGTGAAACCACTTCTGGTTTCCGCGGGCAAAGCTGGGAGTCAAAAGAGAACAGAGCAGCTGAATGTTACTATCTGAATGTTGGCGTGAACAACACGGGGCAGAGATCCACACCTAAACTGATATTTTCAGGAAGGAAGTTCAAACAGTGCTGAACAGAAACAGAGTTCTAGAATTTCTGGACAAGCCAAAAGCGAGCACATTGCTAGGCCTGGGTAGTATCCACCTCAGTTCTTTAAGGAATCAAACATGCAGTTGCTGATCATCTAATAAAACCAGGAATCACGTAGCTAAGATCAGTCTCTGCAATAACACAACACAAATTTTTAAAGGGGGATCAAAGCAGGGATCTGGGACATGGCAAGTAGGTTATCTCAATATCTGTTCCAGGAAAATTGGTGGAAAAAATAATTCAAGATAAAATTGTCATGCTCCCAGACCATGTTGGGTCGTGAACAAAAATTTCATGAAAATTTTGACGTGGGTCACGAACTCCTCATTGCGTGGTGACCGAGATCGAAGCCATCTCCCCACGCATTCGAGTGAGCTGGGGGTGTGGGCGGGGAGAAGGCCGGGATCGCACCCCTCTCTCTGACCCCCAGCACGCCCCATTCTCGCCCGTCTCTCTCTGCCCCAGTGGGCCCACGATTGCGCCTGTCTGATGGGATGATGGGCACGCGCAGGAATGACAGGCACAATCGCAGCAGGGCTGTGGGTGGGGGCGGGGAGATGGCCTCAACCTTTCTTGTTCTTTGTCAATTTGCTTCACATTTTCCTGATTAAAAAAAATGGTTATGGAATGGATTAACCTTATTTATATCGAACCATATGGGGAAATTTAATTTGCGTCACGACCAATTTGGGTCACGACCACAGTCCTGGAAAGGATTAAGTTTGTGAGCAAAGGTACCAAAGTATAGGGCTAAAGCTCCATTAAACAGAGGGCGATCTTGAAAAACCATTCCTTCAGTAGCTTTTTCTGCCCAGCTCCTCATATCTGCCCATTAAAAAAACATTCCAAACATAAAAATCATGCCAGGACACCTCGTTTTACTAACCCTAACTGTGCCCAGCTGCACACCACGAACCCTAATATAGTGCTAAAGTGCCATTGAAAATAATGAGATTTTATAAAAGCCTTCCTTGAGTAGCTTTTTCCGCACAGCTCATCATCTCTGCCCATTCTAACCACATTCCAACCATCAAAACCATGCCAGTACGCCTCGTTTTTCTAACCCTAACCCTAACCTGGTGAAAACCCCTAGCCCTAATATAGGGTTAAAGTTCCATTGACAATAATGTGATTTTCTAAAAGCCTTCCTTGAGTATCCTTTTCTGCACAGCTCAACATCTCTGCCCATTCTAAACACGTTCCAACCATCAAAACCATGCCAGGACACCTCGTTTTTCTAACCCTAACCCTACCCTGGTGCACTTCCCTAACCCTAATATAGGGCTAAAGTTCCATTGACAATAATGTGATTTTGTAAAAGCCTTCCTTGAGTAGCTTTTTCCGCACAGCTCATCATCTCTGCCCATTCTAAACACGTTCCAACCATCAAAACCATGCCAGGACACCTCGTTTTTCTAACCCTAACCCTACCCTGGTGCACTTCCCTAACCCTAATATAGGGCTAAAGTTCCACTGAAAATAATGTGATTTTGTAAAACCCTTCCTTGAGTAGCTATTTTTGCACAGCTCAACATCTCTGCCCATTCTAAACACATTCCAACCATCAAAACCATGCCAGGACACCTCGTTTTTCCAACCCTAACCCTAACCTGGTGAAAACCCCTAGCCCTAATATAGGGTTAAAGTTCCATTGACAATAATGTGATTTTGTAAAACCCTTCCTTGAGTAGCTTTTTCTGCACAGCTCAACATCTCTGCCCATTCTAAACACATTCCAACCATCAAAACCATGCCAGGACACCTCGTTTTTCTAACCCTAACCCTAACCTGGTGAAAACCCCTAGCCCTAATATAGGGTTAAAGTTCCATTGACAATAATGTGATTTTATAAAAGCCTTCCTTGAGTAGCTTTTTCCGCACAGCTCATCATCTCTGCCCATTCTAAACACATTCCAACCATCAAAACCATGCCAGGACACCTCGTTTTTCCAACCCTAACCCTACCCTGGTGCACTTCCCAAACCCTAATATAGGGCTAAAGTTCCATTGACAATAATGTGATTTTCTAAAAGCCTTCCTTGAGTAGCTATTTTTGCACAGCTCATCATCTCTGCCCATTCTAAACACATTCCAAGCATCAAAACCATGCCAGGACACCTCGTTTTTCTAACCCTAACCCTACCCTGGTGCACTTCTCTAACCCTAATATAGGGCAAAGTTCTATACAAAATAATGTAATTTTCTAAAAGCCTTCCTTGAGTGGCTTTTTTTGCACAGCTCAACATCTCTGCCCATTCTAAACACATTCCAACCATCAAAACCATGCCAGGACACCTCGTTTTACTAACCCTAACCCTACCCTGGGGCACTTCCCTAACCCTAATATCGGGATGAGTTGCACTCAAAATAATGTGATTTTGTAAAACCCTTCCTTGAGTATCTTTTTCTGCACAGCTCAACATCTCTGCCCATTCTAAACACGTTCCAACCATCAAAACCATGCCGGGACACCTCGTTTTTCTAACCCTAACCCTAACCTGGTGAAAACCCCTAGCTCTAATATAGGGCTAAAATTCCATTGACAATAATGTGATTTTATAAAAGCCTTCCTTGAGTGGTTTTTTCTGCACAGCTCAACATCTCTGCCCATTCTAAACACGTTCCAACCATCAAAACCATGCCAGGACACCTCGTTTTTCTAACCCTAACCCGGTGAAAACCCCTAGCCCTAATATAGGGTTAAAGTTCCACTGAAAATAATGTGATTTTGTAAAAGACATCCTTGAGTAGCTTTTTCTGCACAGCTCAACATCTCTGCCCATTCTAAACACGTTCCAACCATCAAAACCATGCCAGGACACCTCGTTTTTCCAACCCTAACCCTAAAATGGTGAAAACCCCTAGCCCTAATATAGGGTTAAAGTTCCATTGACAATAATGTGATTTTGTAAAAGCCATCCCTGAGTAGCTTTTTCTGCACAGCTCATCATCTCTGCCCATTCTAAACACGTTCCAACCATCAAAACCATGCCAGGACACCTCGTTTTTCTAACCCTAACCCTAACCCTAACCTGGTGAAAACCCCTAGCTCTAATATAGGGCTAAAATTCCATTGAAAATAATGTGATTTTATAAAAGCCTTCCTTGAGTAGCTATTTTTGCACAGCTCATCATCTCTGCCCATTCTAAACACATTCCAACCATCAAAACCATGCCAGGACACCTCGTTTTTCTAACCCTAACCCTACCCTGGTGCACTTCTCTAACCCTAATATAGGGCTAAGGTTCTATACAAGATAATGTAATTTTCTAAAAGCCTTCCTTGAGTGGTTTTCTCTGCACAGCTCAACATCTCTGCCCATTCTAAACACGCTCCAACCATCAAAACCATGCCAGGACACCTCGTTTTTCTAACCCTAACCCTACCCTGGTGCACTTCCCAAACCCTAATATAGGGCTAAAGTTCCATTGACAATAATGTGATTTTGTAAAAGCCATCCTTGAGTAGCTTTTTCTGCACAGCTCATCATCTCTGCCCATTCTAAACACATTCCAACCATCAAAACCATGCCAGGACACCTCGTTTTTCCAACCCTAACCCTAACCTGGTGAAAACCCCTAGCCCTAATATAGGGTTAAAGTTCCATTGACAATAATGTGATTTTGTAAAACCCTTCCTTGAGTAGCTATTTTTGCACAGCTCATCATCTCTGCCCATTCCAAACACATTCCAACCATCAAAACCATGCCAGGACACCTCATTTTTCTAACCCTAACCCTAACCTGGTGAAAACCCCTAGCCCTAATATAGGGTTAAAGTTCCATTGACAATAATGTGATTTTGTAAAACCCTTCCTTGAGTAGCTTTTTCTGCACAGCTCAACATCTCTGCCCATTCTAAACACATTCCAAGCATCAAAACCATGCCAGGACACCTCGTTTTTCCAACCCTAACCCTACCCTGGTGCACTTCCCAAACCCTAATATAGAGCTAAAATTCCATTGACAATAATGTGATTTTATAAAAGCCTTCCTTGAGTAGCTATTTTTGCACAGCTCATCATCTCTGCCCATTCTAAACACATTCCAACCATCAAAACCATGCCAGGACACCTCGTTTTTCTAACCCTAACCCTAACCTGGTGAAAACCCCTAACCCTAATATCAGGTTAAAGTTCCATTGACAATAATGTGATTTTGTAAAAGCCATCCTTGAGTAGCTTTTTCTGCACAGCTCATCATCTCTGCCCATTCTAAACACATTCCAACCATCAAAACCATGCCAGGACACCTCGTTTTTCTAACCCTAACCCTACCCTGGGGCACTTCCCTAACCCTAATATAGGGCTAAAGTTCCACTGAAAATAATGTGATTTTGTAAAAGCCTTTCTTGAGTAGCTTTTTCTGCACAGCTCAGCTTTTCTACCCATTCCAAACAAATTCCAACCACCAAAACCTTGCCAAGGTGCCTCGTTTTTCTAACCCTAACCCTACCATGGTGCACCCCTCGACGCCTAATATGGGGGTAAAGTGCCATTGAAAATAATATGATTTTGAAAAAGCCTTCCTGGAGTAGCTTCTTCTGTCCAGCTCATCGTTTATGCCCATTCCAAACACATTCCAACCAACAAAATCATGACAGCGCACCTTGTTTTTGTAACCCTAACCCTAACTTTGTGCACCCCTGAACCCTAATATAGCCCTAATTAGCCCTAATATAGGGCTAATGTGCCATTGAAAATAATGTGATTCTGTAAAAGCTTTCCAGGTGTAGCTTCTTCTGTCCAGCTCATCATTTCTGCCCATTCTAAACACATTCCAACCATGAAAATCATGCCAGGGCACCTCGTTTTTCTAAACCTAACCCTACCTTGGTGCATCCCCGCAACCCTAATATAGGGCTGAAGTTCCTTTGAAAATAATGCTATTTTGAAAAAGCCGTCCTAGAGTAGCTTTTTCTGCACAGCTCAGCTTTCCTGCCATTTCCAAACACATTCCAATCATCAAAATCATGCCAGGGCACCTCGTTTTTCTAACCCTAACCCTACCTTGGTGCATCCACCCTCAACCCCAATATAGGGTTAAAGTGCCATTGAAAATAATGCGATTTTGAAAAAGCCCTCATTGACTAGCTTTTTCTGCATAGCTCAGCTTTTCTACCCATTCCAAACAAATTCCAACCATCAAAATCATGCTAGGGCACCTCATTTTTCTAACCCTAACCCTACCTCGGTGCAACCCCCGAACCCTAATATAGGGCTAATGTGCCATTGAAAATAATGCAATATTGAAAAAGCCATCCTTGAGTAGCTTCTTCTGCACAGCTCAGCTTTTCTGCCCATTGCAAACACATTCCAACAGTCAAAATCATGCCAGGGCAACACGTTTTTCTAACCCTAACCCTACTTTGGTGCACCCCCGAACCCTAATATAGGGCTAAAGTGCCATTGAAAATAATGCCATTTTGAAAAAGCCTTCCTTGAGTAGCTTTTTCTGCCCAGCTCATCTTTTCAGCCCATTCTGAACACATTCCAACCATCAAAATCATGCCAGGGCACCTCGTTTTGATAACCCTAACCCAGTGATGGTGAATCTTTGAGCGATCAAATATGCAAACTGTAACCAACAACCTGCTTACTTATTTCAAAGTGCCAACACTACAATAAAAGATGAAAACAGACTGTCCGAGCAAATATATAAATTTCCTTGGCAGCGCATTGAGCAGGCATGCGAAAGTTGGACATGTCGCAGCTTATGTTTCGTGGCTTGTGACATCATCGCCTGGCACCACTAGGCCTTTCTGAGCATGTGCAAGGCCCCTGTGTCTGCTGCTATCCAATGCTTGGCTGCTGGGGCAGTGCTGGCACGCATTGGCTTGCGTTCCGACAAAGAGGGCTCTGTGTGCCCGCTGCGACACACGTGCCACAGGTTTGCCATCACTGTCCACAGTGCAGCTGGGACATGGCTGGGCAGAGCCTGCCTTGGAACCCCACAGAACTGTCCTTATCCATCCGCTCACATGCAACAGAAGGGGAACCAAGGAAAAGGCCTAGCTGAGAAGAAAGGCGGGAGGAGCTGACAGCAGAAACGTCTCAGTTGTCCCTCAGGAACTCTCAGAGTGGCACCTCGGGGCTGTCGGGAGGCACCTCTGCCATTGCCTCGGCCCACTTCCATCACGGTGGCATCGCACGCCTCCCTTCAGAGAAGCTGCTCTGAGCTCTTGCGAAAGACAGTGAAGAAAGGTGCCAGGGAGTCTGGCCCTTTGACGCAGCCATTTACAGCTTTGCCGAGCGGACGCTTGCCCTGCCAGCAGGTAGTTTGCTTCTTGCTCCCAAGCAGGGATTCTCTGTTGCCTGCACCTGCCTTGGAGGTGCCGAGCACCTTCACTGTCCTATGAGTGGCCCCAGTGTTCTAGACCAGCCAGAAAACACAGGTCTTGTCGGGATAGACAAGAAATCTGCCGAGGGAATGGATTGTGATGAGACAGAGAGCTAGAATAGCTCCTTCCCCTGACAAGGAGAGGAAGGAAGTCCCTCAGAAACCGTGTAAAAGCTGCAGTAAGAACTTTAGAGCTTAAAGTGAACCTGCTCTGAAATATGATGAGGACAGGATCCTGCAAAGCCTGACACAGCCAAGATGAGGTGCTGAAAACTCACCTTGGCGAACCTCCTCATGAGGTGTGACAGTGCCTCGGGATTCGGGCACTCCAGCTTCTTTATGATCTCAAAACTCTGGTTCAGCTGCGTGAAGACGTCCACCACAGAGCAGGAAAAGAGCGCATGGTCGGATGTTTGCTGGAACTACAGGGGAAAGCCACACCGCAACTGTACCGATCGGATTTGTCCAAAAGCCGCCCCATTAGTGTTATGCTCTCTGGGCAGCCAGTAAGTTTGAGCTCCCCGCCACCAGGACCGCACCTGGGAAAGAAGGCTGGCCGTGTCCATTCCCCTTTGCAGACTTCCTTTTCCTGCCTCACCCCAAAACAGTGCTCCAGAAATAGCTGCAACAGCAGCTCCTTGGGGGTTGCACTGAGCTCACTGGGAGCGCAGTGGGACTGGGCCTTGGAAAGAATCACACGGCCCGAGCTGGCACCTGGCAGGAGTGGCACCGGCACAGGCTCGCCGCCCCTCCTGCCCCCCCGGCTGGGCCAGCCCAGCAGGGCACATGGCCCTCAGGACCCTCGTGCCAGCACTCCACACTGGGATGACAAGCACGGCCGACACGGGGGCTCGGCTTCACGGCGCCTCTCACCCCATCTTTCTTGTCTCTTTCGAGGGCAGCGTGGAGGAACTCCATGGAGACGTCCTCATTCTCATCCAGCCACTGCATGACAAAAGGCTCGAACCATCTAGGATTGGAAACCGGGGAGGGCCTCAGCCCACTTTGGCCGGACAAGCCCTGTCCCTTCGAAATCACACGCGTCCTCCTGATGAACCTCATGGGCCCTTCCAGACTGGCCTTCTATGGCACCACCTCAGCCCTGCCTTGTTCCTAGCATGTCACGGCGCACCCGATGTTGCCCTCTTCTGCTCGCCACTCCTCTCACCGTTTCCCTTACTGCAGGAAATCTTTGAGGGGGAAGGAAGGGCAGGCGTGCCACAGCAGGCCTCCTCCTGAACGCTCCGACGGTGCTCGGTCCACCAGGCCTGCTGCTGGGCCCTGGGAGTGGCCTGGGGGCTGAGCTGCTGCCTTGCGGCCTCTGTTGAGGGAGAGGTGCCAGGAAGCCCAGCCTGCTCAGAGAGTGGGGGCGGTGGCAGCAGCGCCTCGAGGCTGATGGACAGGAGACTGGGCATGGGGCAACCTCAATGGCATGGGCCTTCCTTGGCATGCCCGCAAGAGGGTGCTGCAGGGAAGTGCAGCCTGGGGCAGGGGAGGAAGTGGGCTAGGCAGGGCAGGCGGAGGCCGCTGCTGCTTCCTGCCCCGGGAGCCATTCCAAAGTGCCAGCCTCCTGCGGCGGCAGGGCTGGCCCAGGCGGCCTCCTGGCCTGGGCACGGCTCCCATCAGGCTTCTGGTGCCTGCAGGAGGACTCAGTTCAGAGCAGCAGACAAGAACTGCATCGCGGAGAAAGGGATCCCCATTCTTCTGTCCCTTGCTCAAAAAACAGGATAAAGTCATAGGAAAGATATTTAAAATTCTAAGTGCGCTGCATGGACTTAAATGGGATCTGGTTTCAAGGCTGTACTGGACGAATATTTAAAGAAAACAGAGCTCAACAAACAAAATAAGAGCTCGAGACATTCTCTCCTCCCCTCTGCAATACTCAACCCCTCCCCAGCTCCCCCACCGGCAGGGCAGACGCGCATGCAGACACTCACAGAGAGTACTCAGGCACTGCATCTTTGAATGAGGCGAGCTCTCGCACATATTCATTATAAAACCATTTCACTTTGAAGTGCAAATTCATGTAATCTGTGCTCTTGCATAACCGTTGCTTTTCATGCTCTGTAATGGAACACAAGAAAATAAAGAGAAAATATTTGATAAAACTGCAGCTGTAAATAAAATAAAATTACAGTGTCCACCAGACATTTTAGGCCCAACTCGTATCGGACTTAATGTTCCAGATCTGCTAAGCTATTGAACTTGCTTTGTGCTCCTTGGTTTAAGGTCTCCCTGTGGTGGAAAGCCCCTGTGTGACACCCCACCCCCCACAGTGCCCCCAGGCTGCACTTTGCCCTCTTACCTTCCAGGGCGTATTTCATGTCCTGTGCGAAGAGGGTCCAGGTGAGCTCAGCACTGACTTTGCCCATATCCAGCTCCTGGGGGAACCTAGAAGAAACGGAGCACAGGATGTTGCCAGTCCAGCCAGTGGTGCTGGCCAGTGTGGCCTGGGGCCTCCCAAGCACCGGGACCCCTGCAGGAGCGGGACCGTGACTCCAGCTGGTTTCCTCCACCTGCTTACTCATAACAGGATGGCTGAGATGCAGGAAGCAAGTCCCAGGCGGGCAGCAGTGTGCGGAAAGGACTGCCCCCAGAACTCCTTGGGAAGACAAGGGGGCCAGCACAGGGCAGGGCAGGCAAGCTTCATGGGCCATGGCCACGTCAGGCAACCAGGGAAACTGTTGAGGCACTGCCACAAAATGGCTGCCATGGAGGTGTGGCAAAGGACTGCGTACAAGGCAGAGCTGGGTGCTGAGCCCCAGCACCCAAGCAACCCCCTGGGGCTTTCACGTTCGGCTCCAGCAGAAAGCTTTTCACAGCATTGCCAACTGCTGGTAAGAAAATGTGCCATGCATTCCCCCTCTTCGGGTGGGCATCGGCAGGGCAGCCCACGCAGCACAGGGCAAACCCCACACCTGGGAAGGAGCCTGGTGGAGGCCATGTGTGGGCGCGCATGAACATTTTCCCGGGGAAAACCCGAGGGCACTGCTGCACCGCGGTCAGAAAGAGAAGGTGGGTGTCACACACGACCACGAAGGGAGTGCGGCTTCTTCAGCCTCCCCTGTGGCCCCACTAGTGTACCAAATGAAAGGAACCCTGAGGCAAGAGGCCAGGATGGGGGGGCGCTAGCCCAGGCAGTGCACAGGCACCCCTCCGTCAGCACCAGCACCCCCACACCGACGCCTGTGCAAGCTCCACACGCGCAGCAGAGCCCGGGCTCACAGGCTCCGCCGTGCGGACGGCATCTTCCTCCAAATCTGGCAGTGGGAGCAGCCGCACCATCTGTGTAGGCAACCATCTGGAGAACGCACAGACGGGCGCTTCCTTTTCTGGCCTGCGCTCACTTGTGAAAGAGGCAGCTGGGCTGTGTGCGCGTGTGCGTGTTTATTCCCTGGGAATCCAAACAACAGGGAGCTTGTCTTTTCGCTGTCAAATGTGGGGATGCGGGGGCCCAGGGCTTGCCTTGACATGTCCCTGCACAATTCCACAGCATCTCGGAAGCATCAGCTCCATGTGAAGGGAAAGAATGAGCTTTTAATGCATTTTCCACAACTAGGCGCTAGATAATCTTTTCCGGATTATTCTGCTTTCAGAAGTGCTATGCAAATTTGACATTTTTAAAATATCCTCTTTATTTGCTGATCTTAATTCCCGGGGGATGCAGAGCGCACCAGCAGAGAAGATGGCCGGCTTGGGTGGTGCTCCTCGCAAAGGCAGCATTAGGGAAGGGAAGGCGAAAGAGTCGGGGGGCTCACCTTTGCAAACCCAACCCTTGCAGCCGGGGCCAGGAATTCAGTGGCTGCCCTGCTCTGGGGCCACTGCACTGGGCAGCCGTTCCTGGGGGCTGGTGGTCCGACTGGAGGCAGCCGCTGCCCAGCCAGGGGGGCAGACCATCCCACGGCACTGCAGGCCTCTCCTGACGCCCATCTGCAGGCAGCGGGGAAGTCAGTGCAGGGAGGAAAGGCCTGCTCTGCTCGCCCAGGCAGCGCCCGCTCGCAGGTATTTCCCTCCACGGGGCCCTTCCGGACGTGGCACGGGCCACAGCTCCAGGTTTGTGTCCCACCCACCATGCGACCGCTGCACAAGCAGTCAGCTCACTAACAAGTGAACCAGGCAGCACAAACATTCTGCGCAAAGCCTCCTTTTGAAGATCCGTTCAAAAGCAGGGGCTGCTCCCAGTCACATCACACCTTCCCTCTGCAATTCTCCAAGCGCCACTCATTTCTTCCCCAGACTTTTGGGCGCAGAAAACACCTGGAGATGTTGTGCAGACATTGGGAGACCTGGTGGAGAGACAGCACCCTCCCTCGCAGCATGGCCGCTTTCCCTCCCCGACAGCTGCCCTTACTGGTTCAAGACGGGGGTGTAGACAGTCCTGTCCTCGTCGATGATGGTAACCATGAGGGTGATCAGCTGTGTCCAGAAGTCCAGGTTCTTGGTGGTTGGACCCTGCTCCTCCCGGGGGAAATCTTGCTTTTTACTCTGTGGGCAAAAGGGGGAGAGAAGGCCATCTGATTGTCAACAGGCAGGGATTATGGGAGTTGTACTCCCTAAGACCTGCGGGGCATCTGGCTGGCTCCCAGCATAGGTGCCAGCGCTGCCAAGGGTCCTGGAAGGTCTACCAAGCTAATCACAGGAGGGCGGGTGGACAGGACACTCCCTGCGTAGGTGACCTCCTTCCTTGCACCCTCTCCTGGGCCACCATGGCTCTTTATGATGCCTGCCTCCTTTTGATGTTTTTGCTGGCTTTGAAATTGGTCTGTTGCAAAAGGCTAGGTAACAATACCGCCACCTAACATCAAAATACCTTAAACGAACACCAAACATTACGAGGAAGGGGCTGTGAAGCCCCCGAGAGCTCACCTGGTCTATTAGCTGCGAGTAGAGCTCATAGCAGTTGTCAAAAATGTACTTGTATGTGGCGTCCAGGCAGGCTCGGACGCAGTCTTTCACCACCACGCTGGCGCGGGGAGGGCTCTGCAGCTCCAGCACCTGGACAGGATGGAGGGCGCAGGAGCAGAAGTCAAGAGTCAAGCCCCCCCCACCCACCTGCCTGTTTTGCACCTGGTCAATGAAGGGGGCAAAGGAGGCTTTAACTGGGCCAGCAGGCAGTGTGCAAGCCACTGTTCAGCAGAGCTTGCCCTGGTTGTGGGTTTCCAGAATGGATGCTCAGGACATGCAAGGATAATCGCGGTTACTGCAGGGGCAACGGTGTGTAGCCTGAGGGGCCCAGAACCCCACCCCCTCTGAAGTGCCCCAGTGCTCAGGAGCTGGATCACATGTAAGAGGAGGCAAGTGAAAGACTCCCGGGAGGACCCTGAGCTGCAGGTGAATTCAGGGGCTTCCAAGAGTTAGGAGGTTCTTAAGGAATCTGATGCCCAAGGTATAACCTGCTTATGCTCTGAAGTCCATATGCAGGCAAGGAAGGAAACGGGAGCTCCCTCGTGCTGAATGCTGCCACCCGGCAACGTGCGGGAAGCAGTCACTCCTGCAAATACCCCGCCCTCCCCGTGCTCTGGTGGGCAGCGAGAGGTGACCCTGTGGGTGCTCGATGCGCCCCGGACAGGAATCGCCCTCTGCGCGAGCACCAGGAGACGTTCCCGGAGAGCCAGAGGGTCACGTGGGGTGAAACTCATGTCAGGAGCAAGAGCTGGAATTACCTTCATGCGGAAAAATGTAATGCTTGTTAGCAGGTCCACGGTTGATTTCAGGTCTTGGAGCCTCTCAGGATTGCTGGCAGGGAAATTTTCCTGGTACATGAGCAGAAAAGAAAGTGCAGAGAAAAAGAAGCCGGCACATCACTGGCGAGCCATGCCAGCCCCCCATTTCCTGCAGCCCAGACCTCCCGCAGCCAGCCGCCAGGAAGCGGAAGCCGCTCCAGCATTTCGGCCTCAGGCCAACGCCTCTCTCACGTAAAGGGCTGTGTCCGGGTGAGGGGCCCAGCCCGCCGGGGTCAGACTGGCTTCAGGGCTGGGCAAAATACGGAGAGGACAACAGAGGGACTGGTGGGATGCACCGAGGGCAGACTCGGGGCTCCGGCAGGGAAATGGCGCCCCTCAGCCCAGGCCGGCAAACAGGCGCACACCCCGGGGTAGCACAGCAAGGGGCTCCACGCCAGAAGCACCTTCCTGGCATGCTGAGCTTGGGAAGGCCACGTGCAGGAGCACGACTTTGTCTCCAGAGCCCCGTGTGCGCCCAGTTGTCGGTCCTTCGCCTGCATGGTGAGCTGCGGCTCCTACAAACCAGCCTAAACCGAGGGGCTCCCTGGACACACACAGCCCTGCACCCCGTACACCTGTCTGTCCTGAGCCCCTCCCCCACTCTCCTCTTCCTTCCCTCCCCCCCCAGTGGCTGTGGGCTTTGGCTCCAAAGGAAGTGATGGCGCTGCTTCGAAAGGGAGGCTGAGTGCCGTTCTCCTGTAAGCCCCTCGCTGCTCCGGTGGCCCGGCAGGGAAAAGGATTGGGCTTGGGTTCGGGCATAGGCAGATGCCCAGGCCACGTGACGGGGGCGTGCAGCGGGTGGAGGGGGGCCCTTGCCTACCCTGTATTTCGAGAGGTCGATCCTCAGCGAATTGTGCAGCTGATCCAGCAGCTTTATGAATTTTTCCCTCTGGAGGAAAAAACACAGACACACACGCAAGCAACACGGACTTGTGGGTAATACCAAGAGCTAGCCCCGTGAAGTGCTCTGGGAAGCAGGCGGGTGGGCTTCTCCGTCCTCTCCACAAATGCCAGAGCAGGCAAGGCCGGCACCAAGGGGCACCCGATGCTCCACCTGCTGCTGCTCCTCCTGCTTCTTGGGGAGACTCCCCCCCGGAGGAGGAGGCATTCGCAGGAGACGCCAGCTGGGAGGGCAGGGCTGAGCCAGCCCTGCGTAGGGAAGACTCTCGGGGAATGGCTGAAGGCCCTGCACTGGTTCCCAGAAAGGGTAGGATCAGGAACGTGTTCCTCGTTCCTGATCCTATGGAGGCCTCCCGCTTGCCTCCCCTGTGAACTCAAGCATGGCTGGGGGGTCCCAAGGTGGGTTTTTCCTCCAGTGACCTTCAGGCCTCCTGTACCAAAGACTGTAAAGAACGCACACATTAAAAGGGGGGATGCTTCATTCGGAAGCCCTGCCCCATCTAGCACGGGGCTTCCTGCAGTGGCCATTCTTGTGCTGCCTTGATAGCCATCTGCTGAACCACAAATTGGATCGGCATTTGCGTCATAGGGAAATTAGCATTAACGTCGCAGAGACAGGACTTCTGCTTGCAAAGATTAAGATTAAAATGTTCTCTGCACGTGAGTGGGAGCAAGGGCAGGAAGCTTGCATGGCTTGGCGGCCACCCATGACATCTGATCTTCAAGAGCTGCCTTGAACTTCCCCATTGGGAGCATGGGTGGCTTTCGAAGGACGGGCAATTATTTGTGCCTTTAAGAGGGCCAGCCAGCGGGCCTTGGCGTCCCGGAACTGCAGCAGGGACTTGGGTGGGGGGGCATTCTACCCACTGCCGGAGGCTTCACCTGTCCCACTTTCCCCAACCTGCACCGTGTGGACCTTTGAGATTGTGCAGACTTGTACACAGCCGAGCAACATTTATATAACAAGCACACAGGCCACGTTAAACCACTGGGGTGAAACCTAAAAATGCCCGTGGACTTTTCACCATGGATTTAGGGCACAGTCCTGAAAGAGAGGGGCCTTCTGAGAAACAAAGGGCTCCCTTGGCACAGGCTGGCTTGCACCCTGGGCTGCTGCACATTCCTGCGGCGGCAGGGAGCTGCTTTCACCCGGCTGGTGGTGCCAGGCTGGGCGGGGACTGTGTCCGCAGCTGCCCGGGGCATTCCTTGGCAGAACGATCGAGGCGAAGGGGCTGGGCCGCTGAAGGGCCAAGCCAGGCTTCCCTGGGAACGTTCTCCTCAGGCCCGGGAGAGGATGTGCACGATGCCACGAAAGCCTGACCTAAGCGACGTTCTCTCACTGTATAGCGTAGCGCTTCTTTAGAGCATCACGTGGTCCGTCCACAGACCACATTTCACAGTAGCGGCTTATTTCCATCCCTCTCTTCCAAACAATCAGTTCCGCTCTTATCAGTCCAGCGACCTGCAGGAGCAACGCCTGATCTTCCCGCCCAGCGCCATCCCTCGCTTTGCAGCCAGTGGGGCTCCTGCCTGGGGTTCCAAGGCTGCCGCTCAGGAAAGCTCTCCTCTGATGAGCACGGCAAGGTGCTCAGTCCCTCAGCAGAGCGGGGCCAGCAGGAGCAGCGGCCTGCTTTCCAAATGCTCAAGTGGCGGCTCGGCTACAGTGCCTCAGTTTTGCAGCTCTCTGCCGAAGGGGCTGCACCCGTCATTCTGTTTTTGCCACCAAGTACAGACCTTGTGATTTAGTACCCGTTTCTAGAACCATGATTTTATTTGCTTTTCAGTGCAAATATTGTTTATATATTTGCTGTTATACACTGTTGTTTATATTATCCTCCTGCTTTTGCATTTTATATTAGTTGGATTTTATGTGGTTTTAGATGGCATTGTTTTATTGAATTATTGTGTTTCTTGTGAGCCACCCAGGGATGCCTTGGGCTATGGGGTGGCATACAAATGCCATCAATCAATCAATCGTCCAGTTCAGAGCCAAGGCTCAGCAGCATCCTGCTTCAACAATTGCATGATCTCCCCTCAGCCGAGACGGACCATGTGGGGAGGGCCAGACATCGTCCCTGAGCGCCTGGGGCAGCAGGCCCCTGTCGGTCCCCAGCCCGTCTGGCCCCCACCTCCCAATCCCCAGTGTTGGCTCCTCCAGAGAAGCAGCTGCCTCTGGGGACACCTGCCTGGGGTGGCCAAGTCCAAACTAGCAAGGCCCAGCCGGCCAGTTCGCCTGGAACAGTGCTAGCCGCTGGGAGCAGGAAGAGAGGCTGCGCTTACCCCAAAGTTGGTAGCAGCAAATCGATCCGAGGCAGACACGTTCGTGGTGGCCGTGGTGTGGGCATAGAAGGCGTTGATGTTGGCCAGCAAGGTGCTCATGACTGCCGGGACACCGGGGCACATGTACTTCGAGGACAGGCAGGAGAAGTGCCTGCAGGGCGAAGCGGACGGACGGGCCGATCAACGAGGAGGCCCAGCTCCCTGCTCCATGCCGAGCACGTGGTGCCACATGGCTCAGGGCAGGGGAGCGGGTCCCCATGCTGAGCTCCCTGCAAGGCGCTCTCCTCTGTGTCTCGCCACCACCCCGGCCAGGATCATTCAGGCCATGAGAGGGACAGCTGAGGAGCCCTGCTGGGTCAGACCTGAGTCCCCAGGGCTGGAAGTGGTCCGGTGAGCTGGTGGGTGGCGGCCGGGGGCGCCAGGCATGCTTGGTCTGGGCTTGAATGTCCCTGCTCCCGCACACTCCATCTTCAGGGTAGCGCTAAGCTGCTTCTGGATCTGTCCTCTCCCCCTCCCCGCCGTGGGGCCAGCGGGCACCACACGGATGCCAAGTATTGGGGAGGGGCTGGCCTGGCACAGGCAGGCAGGCCAGGCCACCAGCTTGGTCTGCTGCTTCTCTTTGGAGCACCCTGGAAGGCTCTGCAGCCCTTCAGGCACCCTAAATGAAAGCACCCCTCTGCCACCCCACCATCGCATCAGACTGGGCACTGACCCGCAAGCTGAAAACAAGCAAATTCCCTGACCGGGCAGGAGAAGCAGAGCTTCCTGTGGCGAGTCCTGCAGCTGGGGCCAAGGCAGGATGCCTGCCGAGCACAGTGAGGCTGCCAGGGCAGAGGAGAAGGCAGCAAGTGCTGTGCTTGGAGGGGGCAGAGCCAGCCGCTAGCGCAGCTCATGGGACTGAGCCGGGGGCCTCCAAAGCTCTGCAGGAAGACCCCCTCCCCCAAGCCTGGTCTTGGGGGCTCCTGGGGGCTGCGTACTGCATGTCTGGAGGGCACAAGGGTGGCGAACGCAAACCACCCAGAGGAAGGGAGCTGCGGCAGCCAGGGGGCCACTCGGCTCGCCTGGCCTGCATGGCGCTCCGACGGGCCTTCGCTGGCAAGGGCAGGACGCGGCTGCTGCGGCCACCAAGATGCTGGGCGCCCGGGAGGGCAGCTTGCCAGCCCGTTCTGCTTTGCCTCTGCAGTGCCTCTGGTGAGAGGCACTCGTTAGGGGGAGGCTTGACCGTGCCGGGAAAATTAATTAGTATGCAAATATCACACTCTTTCTGAAACGATAAAAGCCTTTACGGCAAGCTTTGCACTTGTCCTGGGCAGGGCCGCCTCACGATGGTGCGCTTCTGTGCTGGAACAGAATCGCCTGGTGTCCAGCAAATTTCTGCCCTGCCGCTGAGCCTCCCCCCCCCCCCCCGCTCCCAGCCTCATTGACATTCCGGCAAGGCTGCCTTCGTGGCGGCCGCATGAGCCAAGCGAGCCGCTGCAGGCCTCCCTCCCCGCCAGCTGCTAACGTGCAGGAAGAGGCAGCCTTCCTCGGGAGGCCGTGGCTGTCCTCGAATGCGGCTCCGCCACACGGCGCTTGCTTCGCCCACGGACAACTGCAGGGGAGTTCTGCATGCGAACACAGAGAAATCCCCGGCACAGCTGTGACGCCCCCCCCCCCCCGGCGGGCAGGAGGGCTGTGCCCCTGTGGGCCAAGCGGGGGGCCTCCAGCACTTGGGGAGGGCCAGCAGGGCTCGGTCCGCTTCTCCGACCGCCCTGTGTGTGGCCCACGTGTCCAAACCCAGCGTGGCCCGAGGCCCCCTGCACAAGCAGCAGCGCCTGCCGTGGTCAGGGGAACAGCATGTGCGGGTCCAACAGGGAGCGCCTGGCTGCTCCCAGGGGCCCTGGCCCTCGAGGCCCCACACCCTCTGCGGCTGATCCTCCCCAGGGCCGAGTGCTCCAAGCGAGGGTCTCTCCTGGCAGGCCCGGGTGACTTCCTTGCAGCCACGGCTGGTGCTCATGGGAGGGTGGAGGCACCCAGCCTCCTCTGCCTGCTGCCCACCTGGCCCCCGGATGCTGTGCTCCCTCCTGGCTCTTGGGCCTGGGCACTCCCGACCGCCTGCACTGTGAGAAATGCCTGTGGGGGGCAGTGGCTGCAGGAGGGAGCCCTTCACCCACACCCTGAGAGCCTCCCTCCCCAGGCCTGCAGATCTGCCTGGCATCCTGCTGGCACCAGCAGGGAGCTGACTCATTGGCTGGCCTGGGGGGCCAGGGGTCGCCACTGCCGCGCTGGCCGCCTTCCTGGGCTCTCCCCTCCTCCCCTGGCCTCCCACGGGAGGGGACGGGCTACCTACGTCATTGCTTGGTAGATATGCTCGATGCCGTAGCGCATTGCAAATTCGTCCACGATCTCTTGCGCAGCATCGTCGAAGTAGACCTTCCAGGCCTCGTCGCCCTTGATGGTGGGAATCTGCACCGTCCCACCGGATTTTACCTCCGTCAAGTAATGGAAGAGGTTCTGAAAGCAACACATTTTTCATTTTAATTAGACATTTCAGCCTCCAAGTGCCACTGCAGAAGACGGAGTGGTGTGACGCTCGAGCTTTTCCAGGGACTGCGTAAATTCCAGATTTTCTGTGCTTCAGTTACAATGATCATTCCAACAGCAAACGATGCACAAGAAAAGCCTGGAGCTCCAGCCGGGCATCCACAGTGCAAAAGGAAAGGCTCCCCTGCCCTTGTAGCCACTGCCCGGAAGAGCAGCCGGTCCTGACCCAGCATCAATCTATCCCCAGCCCTTCTGCCAGGGCCCCCGGAAAGGCTGCCAGACTGGGAGATGCGGGTCAGGGAACCCAGGTGAGGGCAGGGAAGAGCAAAAGGAGGCACATTCTGAAAGGGAAATGGCCGTCTGCGGGCCGGTGGGGAAGTCTCGGCACATACATTCAGCCAACGGCTGCGCTGAGGGGCTCGGGGAGCATCCCCTGTGGCGAGCAGCACAGCTGGAAGCGAGTGGGGTCGCTGCCTCCCACTGCCTCCCCACCACCGCCTGCCCCCCACTGCGTCCCCCGCCCAGTGCAGAAGATGCCCTCACCGGGCTGCGTGTTCGCCTTCAGGGCCTGGCTCAGGCAGGAAAGAGGCACTGCCCGGCCTGCACGAAGGGCCTCTGGAGACCCCGGGACCCTCGCCGAGGTGCTGCAAGCACCGCATACTGGACAGGCCCTTCCCCACATACCTCGTGCAAGCAGGTGTACTGCAGATGGTAGGGTGCCACCTTCTCTTCCCCTTTGATTTCCACGCTGAGCTTCAACCGGATGGCCCCGGACACTGCAGACTTATCCGTTCGCTTGTCTGGGAAAAGTGGGAAAGGCCGCGTCACACTGGCCATTGCTGCACACAGCTTGTGGCGGCTGGAAGGCTCAGGGGGCCACACGGCTGCGGCTCCCTGCACTCCAAGGCCACCCTCGGCCATGCTCTGGGGATCTGCACCAGGGCAGCGGCGGCCCGCCTGCCCCCACCTGGTCCAGGGGAGGGCCTGTGCCGACTGTGCAGGGATGTGGGAAGGAAGTCCTGCCTCCCGAAAGGTGCGCCAGCTGCCTGTGCCGGCCTCCTGCAGAAACCCTCAGACAGGAGCTGCCGTGGCTTGTCTCTCTTCAAGGTGCAGGAGGAAGGCTGTGGAGGCAGACCCCCAGGAAAAGCCTGGGCATAGAGGAGAGGGGCGCACGCAGGAGGCCTGGGCAAGGGCCTCATGGACTGCTGGGAGAGGAGTGTGCTGGCGGAGAAGCTCCTGCCCCGAGGAGCCACGCAGCGAGGCCACCCTGCCACGGCAGCAACGGGGCATCCTGACGCTCGCCAGGAAGGCGGTCACCTACCGAGGTTGTACCAGACATCCATTTCTCCACTCAGGGTTTGCACTTCGATGATGGTCTGTCCCAAGAAGTCGTCCGATTCCTTTTTGAAGTGCTGTTTCACTCGAGATTTGATGTCGTCATCTTCGTCCCAAACTCTGACTTTTATTCTGTCTGTTGAGTTGTGGCATTCACTGGGGAAAAAGAGCACAAAGCAGCTTATGGTTCCAGAGTTATCGCTGTGCGCAACATCCCGGAGGGTCCACGAGGGCAGTGATCTTTTGAGGTCCAGCCTGCTCAGGATTCCTGGTCACCTGGGGAAGGGGCTGCACGGACAGTGCTGGCCGGACTCTGATGAGCAGCAACATGGTCCCTGTTGGGACACTCCTCTCCCACCTTGCCATCCCCCAGGAGAGGTGCGGGAGCACACCTGGCACCTGCGCATCCTGCAGTGCATGGGATGGGGCACTGAGAGCATCAGGCAAGGTGCGCACCTGTCCTGGCTGGGGAGGGAAGCCTGCTGGTGCCTGGGAAGGGCCAAGAGGGGCTCACTGGCCCCTTCACTTTCCTGCTGGAAAGCGGCCATCACCAACCCAATGCGTGGCTTGCCGCACATGCTTGCACATCCTGGTGTCTCAGAATCCGAATGTCTAGCAGGATGCATTGCTGGGCCAGAGATTCAGAGAAAGAGACATGCAAAAAGCTGGCTGGGGTTTCAGGACGTGCTCTTTCATGGGTGACTGATTATACTGGTGTCTCTTCATGGGAAGCAGCAGGGTTCCTGCCTCACTGAAGAAGAAATGCGGGCCAATGCAGAAACAAACCCAGCTTTGACACTTTTGCCAGCCTGCTCTTAATTCCTTCTTTTCTGACAAGGAGATGTTGGAACATAGAAAGGTGCAAGGCCACAGCTGTCCCCCTGCCCCCCACCCCACGATGGAGAAGGGGCTAGCTTGCTCAGATCTTAGGCATGGAGCACAGAAGCCAGAGCAGGCCCATCTGGACTGCACAAGACACAGGCTGGAGTGGGGTGGCAGTTCAGCCAAATCCCCCTGCTGCGGGAAGAGGGAGGCATCCATCCACAGAGAGTGCAGGGTGCTGCAGAGGTCATGAGCTCTCTGACACTAGAGACATCCACAAAGAACCTGGACAGCCATCGTAGTGGGATGGTGCAACTCGGTGTCCTGCAACAGCAGGGGGTTGGACAGATGGCATTCGTGGACCCGTCCAACTCTACTCTTCTAGGAGCCTATGATCTTTCTGCCAGTCCAGGGCACTCACAAAGCTCTCTCCAGCACCGTGGTTCAAATGCATCCATCTCTTTCCTGTCAACTTAATTTGCTGCCCAGCTTTCACGCCCATATGTAGTGATCGGGAATACAAGACCAAGGATGATAATGGCTCTAGTCTCCAGTGGAAAGTGTTTACCCTGGATGATCTTTTCTAGCTCCTTCACTGCTGCCCTTCCCAGCCTTCTTCAAACTTCCTGACTGCAGCTGATGGCCATGCCAAGATATGCAAGATCTTTCACCAGCTTGTGTGCCGCAGTGCAGGATCCTCTGCCCCATCCCCTTCACCTCCAGCTGCGACCCGGCAGCTGCCGCTCCCCTGAAGAGTCTCCCGACCCCATCAGCACTGCAGACCCATCCACTCGCACGCGCGAGGAGGGGCGATGCCTCTTGGCCTGATGTCTCAGCTTTGGCTCTTCCGCCTGAGGTGACCCTGCCAGGGAGCAACCTAGGGAGACTCTGTCCTCCCTGGGCTCAGCTTCTTTGGCACTCTAAGGCTCCCTCGCCACACTCAGATTTGCATCCAGAGGCAGCTGCCACTGATTACGAGCTTTAATTCTGAGTTTCTGCCCCAACTGATAGCTCTCCCAAGCAACTCTCGTGCTTACCCCCCACCCCCCCCAGCCAGCCCCACTGCAAAAAACCCGAGGTGGCACCGCGAGGCCCAGCAGCCGCCCCCGTCCGCTCGTCGCATGGCTCCCCTGCCTCATCACAGCCTCCTTGCCTGCCCATGGGCCACAGAGACTTGGGGGGACCCAAGCAAGGGCCTCCCCCGGCCTGCAACCACCCGCCTGGCATGGCCTGCAGAGCAACGTGCCGGCAAGCCGAAGTGCTGCCTGCGTTTCCATGCTCCGCAGCTGTGTTGCACAGAGCCTGGATGCCTCCCGAGCTGGCTCTCTCCCATTTGCCATCTGGCACCAATAAATGCCTTTCGCCCGTGCTGGCTGTTTGGCCCAAAACAAGCAAATAAATGTTAATTAACTCAAATAACAGAAACACGGGAGCTTTCTGTGAGGTCCGCAAATTGCTCCTTTCGCCAACACATGCCTTCTAGGCCAGTTGCAACTGCTTGGCTCGTCCTTGGCAGCAGATGTGGGGGTGGGGGGGGTTGCACATAAATGGAGCAGGGGGCTGCTTGGAAGCACGTGCTCGGGGATCTCTTCCTGCAGACTGACTTCGGTCTGGGCTGAGCGAAGGTGAAGAGCCCCCGCTGCTAGCAATGTGTGTGGGCTACGTACAGCTCTGACTGGCTGCCACCTGTGGCGAGAACAGAAGAACAGCCCCAGAGCCAGCTCAGAGCTGCTGGGAGACAAATTCTGTCACGTGTGGCCCCTCCAAGGGACAGGCACAGGATGGGTGGGCGGCAGCTTCTCTCCCTCCTGGCTAAAATTCCTGCTTCAGGTGGAAGCCCAGGAGGTGGAGAACAGGAAAGCAGAGGGCCCACGGGTGTCTGCAGATGCTGGGATCTGGGCCCATTCACTGCAGGAGAAGGTGGCCACTGCAGCAAGAAGCCAGCTGCAGGACGCCGGAGGAGCCTGGCGTGGTTCCAAGCCCCCCTCCCCCCCAGGAGCCTGGAGGCCGCTCTGGCTGGCTCTGCAAAGGAGCTGCTGGCTCTCGGGGCGGGGGCTGCCAGCCTTCCCACTAACGCCGTAGGACTTAAATGTCCGCGAGCAACTTAGCCGGCCTGCCGCAGTTGCGGGGCTGCATCCCGAGCCTCTGAGATTACTGGCAACGGCCACAGATGTAACGCTTTCTGATCACAAGCATGGATTTATTTTGCATTATGCAAATTGTTTCTTTGACCCTGCTTGGTCCTTAAATAACCTAGCTTTGCTTTTGAAGACGGGCTGCAAGAGGCAGTGGTGGCTTCTGTGTGGGGAGGGCAGCTGGCCCAGCTGCATGTCTTTCAGCCACCAGCACAGGAAAATGCGAGGGGCCCAGTGTGGCCCGGGGCAGCTGGCGCCAGACCAGCAGGCGCTTCTCAGCTCACAGCCTCTTCGGAAGACGGGACCCGCGGAAAGGGAGGCCAGGGATGTGCCCGGTCTCTCAGGAGCAGGGCTGGGGGGCCGGCAGAGAGAAGGTGATTGCCACGTGTGCGCTGCAGACATTTCTTCTGTGGCCCGGCAGCTGCCTGCTCCTCTGCGTGCTGCGGAGTCACGTGCAAGCCAGGGATGGGGCTCGGCCCCCATTTCCTGGGCCCCGCTCCTGTAGACACGGGATGCGGAGCGAGCTGGCACGTCTCTGCTTATGCCGGGAAGTGCCCTCCGTGGCCTGTGGGGACAGGAGGCCAGGCTTCCTCCTGGCCAGGTTTCTCAGATGCCCTGTGGGATGGGCGCTGGGTTCAGCTGGGCGGCTGGGGAATGGCGGGCCAGTCCTGGGGGGGCCTCTGAAAGCGTTGCCCTTGGCCGCTTGCAGCCCTGGTGCTCGTGCGGCATGTGGGCGCCAGGGCCTGGTGGTGCTTGCCGAAGGCAGCATGTCCAGGGCGAGGCATCACTCATTTTTGTCGCCCTCCTCTAGGTCCTCGCTAAGTTTATTGCACCTTCCTTGGATCTTAGTGCCCAGAACTGGGCACAGTATTCCAGATGGGGCCTGACTAGTGAGGAGTATAGGGGAACTACCACTTCTTGTGATTTGGAAGTAGTACTTCTGTTAATGCATCCCAAAATAGCACTTGCCCTTCTGGTGGCTGTACAGCACTGTTGGCTCACCCTCTCCTCTCCCTCTTCCTTTCGCCTTGCATGGCATGCCTTGCCTTTCAAATGAACAAATGTGGTCCCCCAGTCGGTTTTCCCCGGTCTTTTCCCAGCCTGGGTGTCTGAGCGAGATGTCTGTCAGGCCTCCCTCTGCTTGCCTTCGCTCTCCTGTCCTCGCTGTGGGGACTCCCCCTGCCCCCACAAAGCCTGCGCCAGGTCCCTCTTCCTGATCCTCCTGCAGCCCTCTGCCTCTCCTCTCAGCAGGCCGGAAGTGAAGGCAGATCCAGAAATGGGTTTGCCACTCCCAAAGAGCAGCTCTGTACGCACAGCCAAGCAAAGAAACGCCAGCTTCCCTGAGCAAACGATTATGTAAGAGGCATCTTGAAAATACCTGGCGAAGGCCTCTCACCTCACTGATGAGAAGATCCAGCTGAGCGGATGTGAGGATCGGCCACAGGGCATGGAAGACGGCTTTGCCACTTCTCCAGGAAAGCTACAGCTTTCTTCCGGACAACTTCCTACAGCAACACCTCAACCCACCACTGAGGGCTTTCACAGTTCAACCCTTAGCGACCAGAAGTGTCTATCCCATTATTACATTGCTCCATTTTAATAAATTATGTGCCCAAGACCATAATGAGAACCTCTAGAAAGAAAATCCACTGCAGAAAAGTATGCAATTACATTAAACAGAAGATCCGTGAATCAGACTGTGGCTTCTCTCTGCCGTGGCAATCAATGCCACCAGACACATTCTAGGGAGAGAAGCCATTTCTGGACACTTAGACCTGCAGTGCCAGCTACATGCAAAGCCACCAAATGCTTTGAATGGCCTTATTTTATGTATACTTAAGTATTCTGAGGTTTGATTCTAAGAGTGCAATACGCCACACTCAGCTTTGGTGTTTTGCTTCAATTACGTCTCTGTTATTATGTATCAGCAAACCTAGATGTTTTCTCAGGTGAGACAAAGGCATGGGAACTTGCCCTGCCCTGCCCCTTACTCCAGAAGTCCCCACTGCAATGCCCTCAGCCAAAGAACAAAGCAGAGAAGCCAGGACAGCCCGGAGGGAAGCAGAAGAGTTGGCTGCCAGGATTCCCAGAAGCTGCTCAGGGCAGTCCTGCCCCGGCCTCAGTGCCGCCTGCAGCAGGAAGCTGCTCAAAGGGCAGTGGGGACTCTGAAGGGAGTTCATGGCTTTGGGCTTTTCCCAAGCCCCAAAATCAGGGTAAGCCCCTGCATGCTGAAGGGCGCTGACAACCAAAGCAAGCACCTTAGAAGTACTCACAAATAAAATTTCTCATCCCAAGTTGGATTCAGGTTTCCAAAGACAGTCTTCGTTCTCCTTTTGGTTTTGCCAACTTGCACAGTGACGTACGGATCGCTGGAGCCCGTTTTGTCCTTTGCTTGCAGCCCCTGAGCACACACCACTGCAACAAAGGTGAACAGTGAGCATCACAACTCAGAATACAGAGCCAGCGTTGGCCCAGGAGACCGTGACACCTCTGCAAAGGGGAAGAACCGGAACTTGGGGCAGGCACACCAGATGTGTTCCCAGAGGCCCTCGGGTTCAGTCCCAAGCCCCTCTGCCTGGAAAGGTGAGACACCCGTGGATGGGAAGACCCTTCTCTGCCTGTCTGAGACTCAGGACAGCCACAGGACAGTCAAACTGAGGTGGCCTTCCTGGACCAGGGTGACCCAAACTCTGGGAATAAAGGCAACTTTCCCTGGTTCCAAATAGCTGAAGCTCCTTTCGAACAGACACAGCTGCTTCCAGATGGCTACAGCTGGACACCTCCTTCACAGTGCACAGCAGGCTGATTCCAGGATTTCTGGAAGCCTCTCAGGGTTTGCCAGTACGTCAGGTGGGCCCCTGCCTCACCTGCAGGAGGAAATGGACATCCTGAGGCTGTCCCTCCATGCTTTCACCTTAGTGCCTGCAGCTGGCTGCATTTGCGGTGGGAGCAGCCGGCCGGTTGTGTTAAACTTGCAATAACTGCAGCAACATAAAACACGCATCATTTTCCGTGATGAGCTAAGCAAAGGAGCCCTGGGCACATCTGAGGGGATGTCCCCCCGAGCGGGAAAAATCTACCAAGTGCAGATTGGTTCTGTGTTACAGATAAACATGAGATGTACGAACCGTGCAGAGAGCCAGCATTGTATTCAGCAAGCCAGGAAGTGGTAGGATTCTTTTAGAGAAGAAGTGGACGAAGCAAACCGCCTAATCTCTGCACGGCAGGGGGTGAAACGGGTCGGTCTTGGCCCTGGCTGGTCACCTGGTGTTGCACCCCCTTGGGTGCACACCATGTTCTGGGTATCCCTAAAGTCTGTGCGCTCAGGGAGTGGCCCAACAAAGAAGTTCCGGGCTTCCATGGGTACGTTGCACAACCAGGGCCAGCCACAGCGGAGCGGCTGAGGGAGGTCCAGAGTCTCCCACCCACCAAGAGCGCCTTCTGGAAAGCCTGACATGGTTTCGGGGCAAGATGTGCGTGTCGGATCCTTGGGTCTGCCTTGCAGGTGAGCGCAAGTCACCGAAGTGCAGCCGTCTCCTGGCATGCCCCACTTGCAGGGATTGGGAGCGGGCTGCATCCTGCAGGGAGAGAGAAGCTGCGAACTCTCCTCTCGCAGAGAAAGCAGATGTCAGAATGTATGATTGCTAATGTGTGTTTATGCTGCTATAAATACAAACACTTGTCAGTTGTCTCCTCCATTGCAATTTTTAACAGCACGAATCTTTCCGCTGACATGAAAGCCAGAACCGTGCAGGGGCCCCTGAAAGTGAGAAACAACAGCCTGCCTTCCCGCTCCCCTTCCCCGCCAGCAAAGATCTGCTTTATAACTGGAGCTGCGTGATTTAAAGCTTCCAGACAGAGGCACTTAATTAATGCTTTGAGTTTTTGCTAGCAGGAATGGCCCGGATGCGGATCGGAGGCCCCCCTCCCGCCAGGCTCTCACTTAGCAGGCCTGAGCAGGGGGCTGATTCAGAGGCGAATGGCTGATTGCACGGAAGGGGGTGCGGGAGGACACTTGCGCTGCTTCTCGGGGTCCTCAGCAGGTCGCTGCCTGCTTCACACAAGGTGATGGAAAAGGACGACTCCAATCACCCCACTTACACACAGGACTCGTGGCTGGGCAGGGCACCTCGCCGCATCTCCACTGCCTTCCCAGCCAGCCCTTCTCCCAGGTTTACAGGGCAGGAAGGCAGCCCCAGAGCAGCTGGTCCTCAGCCCGAAGCAGACCCCGAATCGGCTCCTGCCTGCTTGCCTGGCAGCTCTGCCAGAACAAAGGCCAGAGGCAGAAAGACAGCCAGAGGCGGCACCGCCCCCGCAGGCCAGGCTTGCATCCTCCACAGTCCTCCAGGGGTGCCGCACCCCAGCTGCGACCAGCCCCCCGGCAGACCAGCCCAGCCCCACTCGGCCTGTGCCTCTCTGCAATTCTGTGCTGCTGCTGCTGAGCCACTTCCTGTCTGGGGTGACCCGAGAGCATCGTGGGGGGCGTCCAGAGAGGGCACCCACAAACAGGAGGCAAGGGAAGCCTTTGAAGCAGGACCAGGGAAGAGCGGAGGCTGTGACGATCCTTGTCAGAAAGCAGACTTCCAGGAACATCTGTCTGCCCAAGGCACGGCCATCTCTCCTCTCCTCTCCTCTTGAGCCGGACCAGCCACCTACCCTCAAGCTCAGTGCTGATGACTCTAACAGCAGCAGCCCCCCCCCCCATTTTGTCCAGGGAGGGGCTTTCTTCACCAGACTTGTCCCCCAAGGCCTCAGTGGAAGGGCTTCCAGCAACCTCCTGCACAGGCAGAGCAGGCGCTTCCCAAACAGATCCTCCACCCTGCAACAGCAACCCAGGACTCGCTACCTATCTTGGCATGACGAGTCCCGACCATCCAGTGGCCGAGGGCCTTTGGTCACACTGAGCTGTGCCAAGGGAGGTGGTGGGGCCAGCTGCGGTTCTGCGCCTGAGGAATCCAGAGGCCTGCAAGCTCACCAAGGAGCCGCACGACCTCTTGCAGCCACTCAAGATCCAGCCTCAGATGCTCCAGCCTCTCTGCCATGGATCTTCTAGCCAACTCAGCTTGCAGGACATTCACAGACTGGGAAGTCCCTTCCACACCCCAAGGAGCCACAGCCATGCCAGCCTGGCATGGGGTTGCCTCCCACCTGCGTGTGTTCTGACACTGAGTATCCGGAGCACTCAAATGGGCCCAGGGACCGTTGCTGAATGCCTCAACTGTTCAGCTCTCACACATTAGTCAGGTAACACCTCATGGAGCTCAGTATGCTAGATGACTTTGTCAATCAGCAGGTATCACAATGATCTTGTGTTTGTATCTGCTAAAGTCTAAATAGAATATGCCAAAATGTATAAAACACACAAAGGTGGATATGCAGTCATGGAAAATCAAACTCCAAATGGCTAGTTTTACATTCAGCATGTTAATACTGACATCAGGAAGGATAGTAAGCCTGCTATTAACTTGGCTCCCCTCCCCTGCTGGACGAAGGCCACTCCCCCAGCCTGCAGCCAGCATGGACCTGAAGCGATCACGTGGCACAGTCTTGTTTACTCTGAGCACACAAAGAACCCCTCGCTTGCACGCCTTGCTGTCTCTGTTCCCAGTCCATGACTGGGGATCCAAGGAAGGGAAGGGAAGGGAAGGGAAGGGAAGGGAAGGGAAGGGAAGGGAAGGGAAGGGGGAAAAAGGGATTGTACTAGGACAAAGCACAGGTAGATCTTCTCACCTGTGATGGTTATTTTTGCTGACCATTTGGAAGTCCCATCCAGGACACTTTGTTTGGCTGCCTTTGTGTGCTGTATGAAGTCCTCCTTGGGGATCTGGAACATTTCCTGGATCAGCTCAAAGATCTCCGGTCTGTTTCTCTCTCGGATCTTCATTTGCTCCTTCATTGCTGTAATAATATTCTGGGTCTTATCTTCTGCACCATGCTTGGAGCTCTTTTCTGCTGCTCCTGACGTGAAGTAAAAGTCTTGTTATTATATACTTGTTACATACGATAAGTACCATAGTACTATATTTTAGTCTTTAGAATGTTGTTGTATATTTATTGGCTAATGTATGTTTTGCATGGTTTGATTCTGCACGCTGCCTGGAGAAGGTTTTCCTTTTAAAGGTGGCCTAAAAATAATTTTAATTTTTGAAAAAATGTTCCGACAACAGTTGGCATAGTAACTACACTTGGCTGACTGTAGGATGCGAGGCTGCCGCACTGTGTGCTCCGGGGGCGGCCACACTCGGAGGTCATGACCGCAACACACACCCAGGCCCGGAGCCTTCTGCAAAGGAATCCAAAGCAGACCTGGAGAGCAACTGGATCTATTCTGGGGCAAAGCTGGGCAGGTTGAAGGGTAGGCTGCCACAGGCCAAAGAGAAACCTGCAGGCTCGCCCGGCCGTTGCTGACCTGGCACCCTCCGAATCTTTGGGAGTGCAGCTGCCAGCTGCACTGGCTCTCCTGGATGGGGCGAATGGGAACGGAAGGGCAGTGGAGGCCCCACCCCGGGGAAGCCGGCTCTGGTCTGCCATGGTGGATCCATTGCCACTGTCTGGTCAGCCCCAGGAGGGTCTTGCTGCTCTCATGCAACACGAGACCCTGAACCAGGAGCCTCCTGCAGCTGGATTCACAGCCTGCGCTGGTCCCTCTGCAGCAGCTCCACTTGCAGGGGCTGAACAGCAGGGGCATGGGCCGTGGCTGACCTGGGGGGCGGGGCGGGGCGGGGCGGGGCGGGGCAGGGCGGGCTGGGGCAGGGCAGGGCAGGGCAGGGCAAGGCAGGGCGGGCTGGGGCAGGGCAGGGCAGGGCAAGGGCTGTTCTCAGATGGGCAGACCCTGGAGTACTGATGTGCTTTTAAAGGCGGGAGAGACGAGCCAGCAGCTTGGGAGGGCCCTGGCTGCCTCCCTCTTCTCGGGGATGCGGAGCGGCCCATGCGCCGGCTCCCTGCCCCCTGCCCCACAGAGCCGGAGGGTCTGTCCCCAGAAGACTCACGTTGCAAGCAGTCGGCGTTGAGCAGGTCCTGGCACTTCTCGTGGCACTTGACCCCGCACTCGGTGCACCTCATGCCTTGCCTGGCGATGCCCCAGAGGAGGCCCTCACACTCGTAGCAGTAGGTGGGGGCCGTGGCCGTCCACACGTCGAAACAGTGCGGGGTGGTGGAGGAGATGGGGTAGATGAGGGCCTGCAGGGTCTTCTTGAAGACATGCATTTTCTGGGGAGGGTGGGCCAGAGGAGCGAGAAAGAAGTATGAGAGAGAGGGAGAGAGACAGTCAGTGACCGGCCCTTCATGCATTCCCTCAGGACCGTCAAGCCCCTTTGGCAAGGCTTCCAAGCAATGGCGCACTACCTGCCCAAGGCCCACCCTGCGTCAGCAAGCCTTCCATGCATGGCTTTCAGTCCCCAAGGGGACGGAGCAGCCGATGCCTCGCACGCCCAAGGCCCTGGGGGGGTCTTGGCACTGGCTACATCACCCCAGAGAGCTGTGTGCTGCACATGTCAGGCAAGACAGCCAGAGCTGGGGCACCATTTTGTGCTGGGGCAGGGGGAGGCACCTCTGCACCCTTGCTTGGTGCTTGCGCATTTCTGCAGCTGCACTGGAGTGACATGTTTGGAAGCACTTCCCATGTGCACAGGGTGCATACTGCTTCGGGGGGGGGGTAGGCAGCCATTTCCTGCAGCATCTCCCCCTTTGGTCTGCCCCAGGTGGGGTGTTTATGCGGACAATTTCTAATCCTACCTTCAGCAGATGCTGCAAGTTGCAATGAAATGTCACACACATTAAAACACTAGAGACACTTTGACCTTTGCACCTGGAGTCTTTGCAATGCTGAGGCAGAAACATGGAATAGCCAGGGGCAAAAATCAGTGCATCCCTTCCCCTTCAAAGGAGCGGCCACATCAGCGTCCTTTAAACCAGGGTGGGAACCTGTGGCTGCCCAGATGTTTGGTTCTGCAGCACCCAGGACCCCTCCACAGCAGCCATGGGCTGAGAGCCAAGGCATCGGGAGGGCCACACTCTGCCCCCCTGCCTCCTGAGCGTGGCCAGGAGCCCAGCCCCTCCCCTCCCCTCCCCTCCCAGCAGAGCTCAGGGCAGAAGCCGATCCACACACTCCGCCAATTAGCACCACAGGCAGGCTCATCAGTGTCGACAAACACGCCCCCAACAGGTTGCAGATCAGTGCTGCCTCGTGCTACCCTTCTCATGAGAGCCTTCCAGGTACCGAGAAGTCCTGGCAAAGTGCTCTGAGCTTCAGGCAGAGAAGGGTCCAGGGTTGGAGAGGGTGCCCAAGGCTTCAGCAGTCTGACTACTAATTCTGAACCTTCCCTCCACTCACCCACCAAATGCAGAGTCTGACTGCATCCCAGAAACACGTTCTTCTAGAACTATAATGCATAACTATAAAACACACCCAGAGACAGGCCATAGCCTAATATAAACTAGTTCAAACAAATTGGTCCGGACGACAAAACGTTCACAGGAGAGAAGTTATATTTCCTAGGACTTCTTGCTGAGAAAGAGAACAGGATCCTTCAGAGAGTTTGTGGTTGTCAAATATTTTGTAGCAGAAAGGCACGAGGCTATGCAATGCCACATTTTCTGCATCGCGAATCTCCTGCATACGTTGCCTTTGGAATTTGTTTTACTGCTAACATGTAGTTTGCTTTGCATACATTTACAAAAAGATGCTGATGGCTGAAAATAGAAAGCGCACTGGCAGACAGTGCCCTAGTTGGCACAGGCTTTGCTGTCCACCAAGCGGGTGTCTGGGGGGGTGATGCGGCTGCTTCAAGGGGGTGATGCGGCATGGCTTTTCCTGTCGCCCAGCCCCAGTGAGGGTGGCTGACAATCCGCTGGGCCTGGGTGGGGTGTTACCAGCCCCCCAAAATCACTCTGACGAGGTTCCGATGTCAGAGAAACTGTGCCCGGTGAGGGCAATTAAGGAAATCAGGCTGGAACGTGTCCGGCGCACGCAGGACAGCTAAGCAGCCAAGGCGCTTTCTAATGGGCCGCATGCTGTGTGAAACGCCCAGTGGGGAGGAAATCAGTTAATGGCCTTGCAGGCTGAGGGGCTGAAGAATCTCCACCTGGAAGCACCGTTTCTGCCACGCTGCATTCTTCCTTCTAGGGAAGCTCTCGGGGCCGGATGCAGGAAGCACTTCCCCCTCACTCCTCTGACCATGCCCATTCCGGACGGAGGCGCAAGCTTTCCTGTCGCTCCCCACTGAGCCTCTGAATGGGGACGCAAGGAGAGTCTCCCGCTGCCGTGCTCCACAGCAGTGGGCAAGACAGCCCAGCCCTGTGGAAAGGGGCGCTCTGTGCTCACGGGACTCCTCCTTGTTTCAACGGGACCCAGATCCCGCTCGCTGTGAAGTCCCTGGCATGCGGCAGAAGTAGCAGAGCGGTCTCAGCCACGCAGGAGGCCAAGAGCTGGAGGACCGGGAAGTGGAGGGCTGGAAACAATTCCTGGTCAGGACCCTGCTCCTTCAAGGGGAGCCCTCTGAGACCATGCGTCAGCAGCAGCTAGGGCTAAAATGCAGACACCCAGCCCATTCAAGCCACTCCCGGCTTCACATCAGTGAAGCCTGGCTGGGCTTCAAAGGGAGGCAGGGGCCCTGCTGGCTCCAGAGGGAAAGAGGCCCCTTCACATCCACGGGCTGCCGGTCCCCAGCTGCATACTAAAGGAAGCTTAAGGCTATGCATGCTTCCTTTCCATGGCTAAACAGTCAAGACAAAGCCAACCTGGCTGAAACAACGGAGCCTTGAGTTAAAAAAAGAAATGAACGTTCCAGCTACAAAAGGAAGGAGCTATTAAAACTGGCCAGAGACAAAGGACGGTCCACAGGACTTCTTCTGAGGAGCTACAGGCTGGGCTGCAACCAATTAGACAGGTGCAAAACCACGCGGGGCAGCATTTGTCCCAGTCACTGCACTGAGGCAACTCTGGTCAGAGAAAAGACAGGACAGGTGGCAAGCAATTGGAAACAGAAGCAAAGCATGATCATGGGGATGCCACCCACGGAATGGAGTGCTTTGGGAAGGCAATGTTTTACCATCTATTTCTCAACCCAGGAATGCTCAGCTGTGGAGGTCATTTTACTGGAAAGCTGCAGTAAATAAAAGGCAGAAGTGCTCAAAAGCATCACATGGAATTTCCAGTTCTACTTAAATATAAGATTAAAATTTCCCTGTCAACCATTATGTAAGCTGACTGGCAACGTAACAATCTGACATCATCACTCCCATGCTGTGATCTCTGATTGGCCGGATTCACTTCACAACAACAAGAAAACCAACATGCAGCTAGTCTAAGGAACCATGCGTGGCTTAGTGGCCCATATTTTAGGGTTATGGTAGAAATCCAGGGTAGGGTTAGGGTTCAGAAAACTAAGGTGCTCCTAAGGTTTCTGAGGGTTGGAACGTGCTCGAAATGCCGAGATAGAATGAGCTGGGCTGAATACACTCTGGAATATGAGGATTTCAGAAATTGGAACCATGCGTGGCTTAGTGGGCCATATTTTAGGGTTAGGGTGGAAAGCCAGGGTAGGGTTAGTGTTCGGAAAACTAAGGTGCTCCTGAGGTTTCTGAGGGCTGGAACATGTTCGAAATGCTGAGATCGAATGGGCTGGGCTGAAAAAACTCCGGAAAACGAGGGTTTTAGAAATCGGAATGATGCATGGCTTAGTGTGGCATATTTTAGGGTTAGTTAAGGTTAAGCTTTTATTATTATTTGCTAGGATTTTGTGAAGCTCCTCAGGGCCTCCCGAAGGACTGAGAAAAGGTGGGATATAAATGAAAGGAACTGATTTGCATAAAATAAACCAACCCTAGTCTTGGGAGTAGAAATCAAGCACCAGGGACCATCTTCATGGATATACATTGATGGAGACCATGCCCTGCTTGTCGAGTCCAGGGACTCCTCAAGATTGGACCCAAGTCAGAAAGCACAATAGTGTGGACTTGGGGATCGTTGTCCCATGTGGCGGTCAACATCTGGTTTGACCTCTTCCTCTTCAAGGAGGGGACATTCATGACCAACACGAGGAGGAGAGGTGGGCACCCTGTGAGGTCTGGTGTGCTCGCTGTGAAATCCACCACATGACCTGGCAAAGCATCAACCTCCTGGTCAGCCATGAAAAGCCCTTTGTGGGCAGAGTAAGCAAAAAAGCATTTAAAGCACAGAAAAATGGCACCAACGCACCAAATGGCTCCCTAACCAAAGCTGAAGGTGAGCTCTCTTTCCCCTCTAAATCAGAATGATGTCCTGCTTCGAGATTCTTTGTTCTGACACACATTTTAGAGGCTGCTCGAGCGGACCGTGGCCCGAATCTCACAGTGGCCCAACCGTATCTGCCCCCCCACTCTGCCTGAGTGGCTGCTGCATCTGCTTTGAGGCCCTTCTGCCGGCGCGGAGCAGATGCTTCCCTTCAGCTGCTCGTACCATCCCCCAAGGTGTGTCTCCTGAGTGGATGCAGCTAATTTAGAAGCCAGTCAGGTGTGAGAGCTGTGCATGCAGTTGGTAATGAGGAAGACGCCAGTGGCCAAATGAAATATCCTTCTTACTCGGCAGCGGCTGATCTCGTTGGGGGTTTTGCTGGGGGCAGGCAGTTTGGGGAACCAGAGCTCCTTACCCAGCAGGCTGCTGCCCAAGAAACGGGCAGAGCCACGAACAGGCAGCAACGAACCTTTCACGTTTCCAGGAGGAGCTCTGCAGTGGGTCAGACAAAAGGTCTGTGGCGTCCCACAGGGGTCAACCTGAGCCCCCAGTGGGAGGCTCCTGGGAAGATGGCCACAGGCTTTCCCCAGTCAGACCAGCAGCCTGAGGGGAGGCCCCCGAGAGCCCCTTTCTCTGCTTGCAGAAGGGACTGCTCCAAGTAGGGAGGCGCAGGGCCAAGGAGGACCTTCCTCCCCTTGGCACACGGATGCGTCTGCTGGGCTTGGGGAGGATCAAGAAGGGGAGACCTGTGGCCACGGTGCTCCGAGAAAGCAAAAGGAGGCTGGAGAGGGTGTTGGCTGGGAGGGAAGAGCAGGAAGGGGAAGGAGGCGACTTTGGGAAGAGGTGGCTTTAGCCAGGCAAGGCACCAACCCTGTGCTCGGGGACAGGGCAATCCGTAGCACTGACAGGAAGAGGACAGAGAAGGTGGCTGAGCGCCAGACTCTTGCAGCAAAAGAGCCGAAGTCCTGCGTGTGCATGCAAACATAGGAGGGAGGACAAGGGGCAGGAAGCAGACGGTGTCAAGGCGGACAGGCAGGGAAAGGAAACAGGCTGCTCTGGTTACTCATTTTACGTACAAAGGAACTCCCCTGATATACCACAGTGTTTGCCCAGATCCTTTAATTCCCCACTCAGGTGCTTGTTTCAACAGGTCCTGTGGCCCCAGCTGCCACACCTTGCTTGGCCCCCATCCAACTCCAGAAACAGTCACAGATAACTACTTCCGTTCTGATGCCAAGCCCTACAGGGGAGGAAGGCAAAAGAAAGGACTCCAAGGACACTCCAATTTCCAAAGAATGTATTAAGAAGAAACAGCATCCTCCCACAGAAAGTTCGCACGCTTCTGTAACACTTCTGATCTTTTCAATTAGGCACAATCTCCTCTGAAGAAAAAGACGATGAGTTGGGAGCTAGAAACCAGATGCCTTCCCTGCAGTACCAGAACCCTCACTTACCATCTCCTCGTTATTCACAGATGTCCGGATGAGCATGGCCAGTGAGATCCCAGACTTCCGAGCGGCCAGAGCCTGCGCGAAGCAAAAGCATGCTGTCAACAAGCAAGGAAGCAGCCATTGTGGGTGCAAAATCAGCTGAAAAGAGGCAGTCGGGGGGAACAAGGCTGCTCCCTCAAGCTCTTCGGGGCCCATCTTGAGTGCCTGAGCAGCTTTTGGCACGGTGCTCTTGCTCAATACCCCATGCATTCACAGTGCTTTTCAGAATCCCTTTGCCAGTTCCAATCTCACACAGTCTGATCTCTTAGGCCAAAACGAAAGTGCTTGGATGGTAATATGCTGACTTGGTGATACAATGTTGAAGAAATACTGGTAGCTTCAACTTGTCAAATGTGGGACCTCTTACTTACTTTTGACCTACTTAAGAAACCTCTGTTTCCAGGAGGATCTGAAATTGTGAATGTTGGGAAAACGTTCTAGCTAATAATGCAGAAGTTTGAATTTTAGACTCACAACTTGCAATTGGCGTTCATCAGGACTCTCTCCCCACCCTGAACCTGGTCTTGTTTCTTTATTTGATTTATATCCCAATTTTTTCTTATAACAATCTCAAATAAGCTTATAACATTCTCCCCCTCCTGCTCTCAATCTTATCCCCACAGCAACAACCCTCTGAGAGAAGGATGCTCCATTGGGCATCCTGAGCTATCTTCTCCAGCAAGAAACCACTTGCAATAGGAAGCGGGTGGGAGAACAGGACAGTTCTCTCAAGGGGCTGCTTCTGTGGCTTGAGTAAGAAGGCCAAAAACGTGTCCCACTTGCCTGACCGGTTGCTTTTGGAGGCTGGGCTGACAGACATCCCTGCAAAGCCCGCGTCAGCCATCTTAGCCTGCCTTCATGGGAGAAATGCAGGCTCTTTCCTTCATGCTGGCACCTCAGAGACAGGCAGCACTAGCTTCAGACATGTTTTGCCTGTTGCACATGGCCCCTTGCTGGAGTCATGTCAGAGGCAAGTGGTCCAGAAGTCCACGGGTCAGGGATAGCCGAGGCCCTTGCCCGAAGAGAGATGGAGTCTGGAAGCCCACATATGGGCAAAGGCTGGGGACGGGTTTTAAGATGGGGTGATTTTTTGACAGCCCTGAAAACTGCTCATGGCCCATGCATGCCAGCCTCCGCAATCGCATTTCCCGTGACAATAGGTACAATTGCAGAGGGACGTACTGTGATTGCCTGCATGAAACTAATTCCGAGAGAAGAAAGAGCTTCTGGCATGGTCTTCTTTGATATGCTCTGTTATTGTTACACAACGGTTTATAAATGATTGTCACAAGTTTTTTTTTAATTTTTTGCAAGCTCTGGGTAATTTAGCTAGCTGGTGATGCTAATTCATGATTAATTTCCTTAGCTAACCATTAATAATGAAATAATGCTGTATGCTTGTCACCTGCCATCATTCTCTTTTATGCCAATAAACACAGCACATTCACGCAGAGAAATTAAATGGATCGACTTTCTGTGGAAAAAGGATGTGGAGTCCCAGCCATGAACGCGCTTCCAGATGCGACCGCCTGGCGTTGCCCCACAGGCCTGATGGGAGGCTGTGGGGAGGCTCATGAGAAAGCTCCAAACAAGGGCTGCACTCACAACTCCAGGCAAGCAGGGTGCTTCAGCCATGGCCAGGAGTCCAGCAAGGCCCTATTTAACTTGTATGCAGAGCACATCCTGAGAAAGGCGGGGCTGGATGAATCACCAGTTGGAATTAAGATTGGGAGAAAGATCAACAACCTCAGATATGCAGATGATACCACTCTCATGGCAGAAAGTGAAGAGGAACTAAAGAGCCTCTTGATGCGAGTGAAACAGGAGAGTGCAAAAGTTGGCTTGAAACTCAACATTAAGAAAACTAAGATCATGGCATCTGGCCCTATCACTTCTTGGCAAATAGATGGGGAAGAAATGGAGGTAGTGACAGATTTTATATTTTCCTGGGCTCCAAGATCACTGCAGATGGGGACTGCAGCCAAGAAATTAAAAGATGCTTGCTCCTGGGGAGGAAAGCTATGGCAAATCTAGACAGCATACTAAAAAGCAGAGACATCACCCTGCCAACAAAAGAGCGTATAGTCAAGGCTATGGTTTTCCCAGTTGCAATGTATGGCTGTGACAGCTGGACCATAAGGCTGAGTGCCGAAGAACTGAGGCCTTTGAATTGCAGTGCTGGCGGAGACTCCTGCGAGTCCCTTGGACTGCGAGGCGATCAAACCAGTCAGTCCTGGAGGAGATCAACCCTGACTGCTCTTTAGAAGGCCAGATACTGAAGATGAAACTCAAATACTTTGGCCACCTAATGAGAAGGAAGGACTCCCTGGAGAAGAGCCTAATGCTGGGAACAATAGATGGCAAAAGAAGAAGGGGACGGCAGAGGATGAGGTGGCTGGATGGAGTCACTGAAGCGGTTGGTGTGAGCTTAAGTGGACTCTGGGGGACGGTGGAGGACAGGAAGGCCTGGAGGAGTGTTGTCCATGGGGACGCGATGGGTCAGACACGACTTCATGACTAACAATAACACACTACCTAAAATTATCTCCACCTGTGCTGGGTCTAAAACCTGCCCATTTTCTCTATGCTTCTGTTTTCTACCTAGTAAAGAAACTCTGTGTTTCACTTAGGTATGAAAAGGGTTCCATGTAACAGCTTGATTCTACACATATAAAGATGGGGGATCGAGCATCATTTGTTTGTCTTCTTCCCAGCAACCCCTGGGAGACCTCAGGTGCAACCTGAAGCCATCCCTGCACCTGACAAAGCCTAATTTAGATGTCTGCAACCTCCTTCCATATTTCATCTGAAGACTTGGACCAGGCAGACTTTACAATTCTGCATCAAGTCTACCTCTGTTGCTTGTCCTCCCTCCCTCCCTCCCTCCCTCCAGATCTTGGAAGGTTGCCTAGAATTTTGTGACCTTTGAGTGGATCTCATTGTTCAGCTGCATCACTCTCAGCTCGCTTTCCGGGTAAGCCAACCGCAGGACACAGCGGCATTTCTTTATTTTCCACTGGCTTTAAAGGGGCTCTCAGGCTGGAATGGGGGTGCTGTTTTGTTTCTGTGGCTCTTGATGCAGCCCAAAGGGAAGACTCCCACGGCTGCCCATGCCAAGACCAGAAACAGGTTCCAGGAAGCTGAACCACACCTCCTTTTGGTTGTTCCTGGATGAGGAGTATGGCTGGCGGCGAGCAAAAATTGCGATCATATTGCACCAGCTCTAAACTGAAGCAAGCTCTCCCAACCAAGAACAGAGCACGGAAGAGCATCCTCGTAACGTTGCCAGCAAGGAGGCAGCCAAGTGCCTCTTGCTCAGCAGAAAGTTAATCTCCCGAGACATCCCAGGGGGAGCCTCCTGTTGTCTCAGCAGTGCACAGAGTGCCGTGAATTCATGCATGGGGTGTCGCCAGCAGGGTGAGGCAGGTCTGGTGTAAGAAGCCGGGCTCGCTCCAGCTGTGCTTTGGGAGGTTGGCTGCCTCTGGCTTTGCTCAGACTGCGGTGGACCACCCCTATGCCCGGGAGGCACAGAACTGGTCGAGGGCCTTCTGCCACAAGGCCCTCTGGGCATTCCAAGGGAAGCCAACCCTCCTGCGGCAAACTGCGAGGAGATGCTGAGAAGGTGCGCGAAAGCACCCTTCTGCCAGCAGCCCAGATTTGTGTCAGGAGTGACAGGGAAGTCCACGTGGAGGCAAGACCCTGCGTCCCCTCTCCAGAAGCGGCAGGCCACACACAAAAGCTGATCCCAGGGAGCGAGGGTGGGGTGCCACCACAGCTTGGCTCCGGATTCCGGGGGCCCTCTGACCACCCCTTCCTTTCCCTGGCCTTCCCCATGCTGCTGCTGCGCCAGATGCTCTTTTGCCTCGCCTTGACGCTGCCATTTTGGGGCTTAACGGCGGCCCCCTGCAAGCGGGGGGGGGGGGGGGGAGAGCGCACACAGCTGCCTGCACATGAGACAGTGGCTGGGCATGCCCTGAGTGCAGATGCAGCAGAGGCCTCCTCTTATGCCATCTTAGTGGCTCCTGTTCCGGGAGCTGTGGCGGGCAGGGGCAGCGGGCACCTCCGAGCAGCGATCTGCATGATCGCAACATTAAGGGCAGCACGGTGAACAGCCCCGGGGCGTCCTGCTAGCTTCATGGGGGAGAGGCAGCATTTTGTGGAGATGCAGAGTAAAATGGATTGGCTGGACCTGAAATGTCCCCAGACAAATGGAAAGGCCCTGTTTGTCCCAGGCGGGTGTTCCCAAGACAAGAGGGAGCTGAGCGACCCCATAAGGTCTGGAAAGGGGTTCTCTGTGATGGGCCCCTCGGAGGAAATACACTGCAGGGATGCAGCTCAAGCCTCTGAGGCCAGCTCAGCTCGCACGGCAGCGGCCAGCGCTTTCCCCAAACGCAAGTGAAGAATGCCAGCAGCAGCCTTCAGCACCCAACAGATCCGGGGCCGAGCTGGGCTTCCAGTCAGAAAGACCTTGGCCCACGCAAGCCGCCCCCACTCTTGCTGTGCCAAAACCCCGGACAGAAGGCTGCATCCAAAAAGGGTGCTGCTTGGCTCCTTCTGGTGACACTGGTTCTGCTGGGAGGTCTTTCAGAGCACTATCCGCCCTGGTGCTCTATCATGCAACTGACGACGTGGGAAACGCACTTCCCTGCACAGGGCGCCGTGAATGACGGCTCCCAGGACACTCTGCACTGCTGCCTTCCATGGGGCCACTGCTGCCTTCCTCTGAGAGACGCACACTTGGCACACAGCCTCATTCCTGCTCCTCGGCATTCTGCACCGAGACAAGGTACGCGAGGGCTCACTCTCTGATTCAAAAAGGGATTTCAAGCCCCTTTTGCAAAACTGTTTCAGATTAACGTGTTGCTCATGGGGAGGGATTTCTAATTTGTGGCCAACAGCTGCCCTGGAATGCAGCTTTTGAGAAACACAAGAGATTAATTATGGCATTTCAAAACATCCAGTCGCAGAAAAGTACTTACCATGGCCTGGAAAGTCCAGCATTGATGAGAAAGAAATCAGAGAAAGTATTAATAGCCAGGTGTTGTACAGCAATGGCAAGCAATGATTAACAAGCTGATCGGCATCAAAGCAGTGGAGAGACCACATCAGGCAGTCCTGATATTCCTTCCCCATTTCAAAAACCTTCACACAGGTAATTGGATTGATCCACAGAAGAAAACACTTCGAGGGAGGAACACTTTCCATTACTCATTTTTCTCTCCAGTGAGCAAACTGAAATTGATTTAGTGCAAAGTGCAGGTATACTAAAATAGTGAATGATGCTTGCAAACATCTAATTGCAGTGGAAGGCTCCCACTATTTGAAAAAAAATCCTGGGTAGACCTTCAACTAATCTGTCACTTTTATCACTACACAGAACTGAATTCTGTTTTGAGCCACATGGGAAGCCAGAGCACATGAGGCAGAAGCAAAGCTGGCACCTGTGCAGGAACCTTACTGGGGTGGGGGTCAAAGGAGAAGGAACTGGGCTGCTCCAGCAGGAGCTCGGGGGCTGCTGCTCATCTCACAGGTTTTCACTAATCGCTTGAGTTAGCTGCAGCATGGAATCACCACTAATAGTCATTGTGCGGTTTTGCCTGTTTTAAGCTGAGCAGCAACAAGGCAAGGCGCAAGCCAATGTCTTTGTTTCAGCTTGTGCAAAGATAAATTTCAAAACGAAAATGAAAAGTCCCAGTGCAGTCCCAAGATTGCTGTCAGCCACCACCCTCAATGCACCTGTGCTTTCTCAGCAGTTGCCAGAAACTTACCACATCCCGAACAATAGGAAGAGTCTTCTTCCGGCGCAAGTCCGGCATGCTGTCAATACCGTACAGAGCATTACTCGGGCTGAAGATGAGAGAAAGGATGGACAATGTAGTGGCTTACATGCAAAACCCCAGTGATACAACTGATCGGCTTTAAAGGCCATTGCTTCACAGACTCATAGAGTCCAAAAGGCCTTATTGAGGTTTGTGAACAGGGAATGTGAATAGAACTAAAGATCACTCTGGCCCTTTGAGCTGCAGCATCATGGCGGAAACGTGTGCCCAGTCCCTTATTACTATCTGCCCCCTTCCCACCAGCTCAGCTGCCTGGCTGGTAATTCACCCTGGCTCATACGCCGCAGCAATACTCAGTGCTACCCAGAACCAAGCATTGCCGTCAGAGCGAAAGGCAGGGCCGGATGAAGGACCTGATGTTTCTCTCTGCATCGCTTTTCCTGCAGGCCTGCTAGAGGACGCATCCAGGTTTACCACAACCATTGGCACATCCCAACCCAGAAGTTCATGAGAAATGGCCAGAGAGTGCAATATGAAATCCACGTCTACAACAGCACAGTGGAGAAGGCAAAACAGCAACAGGGCAGATGCAGGAGGTGCAGCGGACGTGGCAGGAGGCAGCCTGGGACCAGCAGGGAGATCTCTGGGTGATTTGCCATAGACTAGCAAGGATTTCCTGACTCTCGATTGTTGAGCAGCAGCAATTACACTACTGAAATGAAGAACCCCTGGGACACCCAAAGGCATGAGTGTCACTCAGTTTTGGTTCTCAGAACACACCTCTGGGCTCAGAACTTCATTCTAAGGGCCTGCCTTTTGTACCTGATTCTGTTGGAGGAAACAACATGGAACCCACAAGCTTGGACTGGTCCCTGTGTTAGAGCAAGAGCAGACCACCCGGACAAGAGCCAAGCTCAACAGCCAGAACCATTCCAACACAAGCTGTTCAAGTCAAAGTGATCCCTTCACCTGTTTGCCGCATCCAAACAGCACAAATCCAAACCAGAGTAACTCCACTGCAGCAATTCAATTAGAGCAGCAGTGCTGCAAAGGCTGCGGTGCTTCTCCGTCTGCCCATAGGCCAAGGAGCCTGCTCTGGGGTCTGCCAGGGCACACGGTGCCTCCTAGCCAAGATGGCTGGGCTGGGTCCATACAGCACCTCTTGTCAACGTAAGCAAGACAAGGAATCTGTGATGCCTTATCTGCTCAGTCCTAAACAGAGCCCTGCCTTGTCTAAACCAAAAGAACATTGAAAATCCATCGCACCTGGTCAGGGCAGGGGACCACCGCCCACAGGATGCCACCACCAGCTTGGTTTGGGGGGGCGGGCAGGGCTGAAGTCCTCTGGGTGCATGTGGACAGTGAGGTATGGATGCTGCTGCAGCTGAGCCACATGAGAGTCTCTAGTCAGGTGGCCCTTCCAGGTGAGCACTGGCTTTATTTTATAGATGAGCACCCCCTCCCCCAGTTCCACGTGGCACTCAGAACACCTTACAGAACAATTGAACAATTCAAATGCAACTTTTTGATAGTAAACTGGCCTAAAATCCATTCATAAGTACCTTTAGAAGTGCAGAAGCAAGCAACTAAAAGAATCTATTTAACTGGACCAACAGTTTCTCAAGTCTGATCTAAACCTATTTTGTCAGAAGGCTGTGTGGGGTATGGAGAGCCAACCTGTTCCAACCTCAGAATTTTGCCCGAGCCAGGCAGGCCCACTGGCAAGGCCTGCTGCCGGGAGGGAGAAGCGGCACAAACTGGGCCAGGGCTGAAGAGGCCCAACTCCAATGCACTTTGCTCAGTCCAGGCCCCGGTTTAATTTCAGTACCTTGGACAGCGATCCTGCAGCTGACCCAGGGAGGGCTAGGCAGCCAGGCCTGCAGCAGGGTATGGGCCAGCGTGGAGGGACGCCTCTGTGCTGGGAAGGGGCACGATGGCCTCAGGGCCTCTGGAGCTATTCCTGTGCTCTCCCCACGGCTGGGGAGCACTCTAGGAAGCCCCATGTGAGAGTTCAGGCTGTGGTGGGAGCAGCAGAGTCCTTTAGGGGGCCCTTCACTCCAGCAGCAGCAGCCTTCGGGGAGCTGGCGTGCTGCCCCCACAGACAGACTCCCATACCTCCCCAGGATGGAAGCATCAGCCATGGCTCCTTGCCTGCATTCAGGCTCACTGCACGGTGGGGGCAGTGCCCTGCTCAGGAAGGCTCCCTGAAATGGAGAATTTCCATGAATTTCAATGTCCAGAAAAGGTGCAGCAGCCACAGCTTCTCTGGGTCCCGAGAGCGGCACAGCTGGGGTCACAGGGCAGGGAGGCGTATGCGCAGCTCTTGCGCGTGGCCTTGAGCCGGCAGCAGCCATGCAAGCTCACTGTGCCAGCTGCCCAGGCAGCCCAGAAGAGGCCAGTCACTCGTGAGCCTGCAGGGGTCCAGGCCGGGTCCAGGCAGACTGAAAGATGTGGCTGCATCTGGACAGCAAGAGGAGTGGGGGCATCTTCAGACTGAAGAAAATCTTGTTCCTCACCCAGCCATGAAGAACAGCATACCTGAATATTGCAAGCAGTCCTTAATTTCCTATTGTTTTGTTCATGCACATTTACCCCTGAACTCTTCCAGATGCTATGCTGCCATGTGCTGTGTGAGTGTTATGCATGTGCATGTGAGAGAGAGAGAGAGGGAGGGAGGGAGGGAGGGAGAAGGCAGGGATGCTTGTCAGGTGTGTGCTCCAAAGACCTGGGGGCGGGGGGGGGGGGAATGCAGCTTTTAACAGACTGCCAAAATAACCTGCGCTGGTTCTCTGCAGCTCCAGGGCCTGAGCCAGGAAGGAAGCAGTTTGAAGAAGGGAGCACAAATAGATTGGGAGATGCAATCAGCCATTTCTGGTGGCTGCAAGTGCGAGGAACTTAAACTGAAATGAATCAGCCATGATGAAAAAGGACCCTGTTTTTGTGCTTGTGTCTCCAGCCCTCAAAGTTGCAGCCTGACCCAGCCATCTCATCCAGTCTCCCCCACCCCCCGCAAACAAAGCTCGAACAAAGCTCCTCTGAAGCAGCCCCAGCCCCCTCCCCACCATCTGTCTCTCCTCCATGCTCAGGCAGTCATACGTTCTCTGCCCCCTTGATGTGGTTGTCCGTGTTTCTATAGGGAAAGAATAAGAAAGGTGGCAGAAGTCGCTCGCGGTGCCTGTACTTACCCTGCAAAAGCCTGGATGGCAAGCTTGGAAGCCTCCAAAGGACCCCCACTCACAATGCGAGCCTTGAACGGGGAAGAAGGAAGAGCTCAGTTACTTAGCTGGGGTGCACAGGCGGTGAGCAGGAAAACAGTGCGCGGCACATAGAACACCCAGAATGGAAGTGCTAAGCAGGGCCAGCTCCACGCCAAAGCTAACAACGTCCTTCCGTTGGAAAAGACCTCGGAGCGACATTCAGCATTGAGAGAGAAACCCTGGCTGTGTGCACCCAGGAATCCTCACGGGGCAGGTGGTCCTCTTTAAGCCCTGGGGAGCAAAGAGTGGCCTCCAAGGCAATTGGCCCATTGTTTGTTTGTTTGTTTGCCACAGGGCAGCAAAACTGGTTTGACGGAGCAGAGCCCTGAGTTGGCACAACGTATGAGGTCAGAGAATCACAACAGTGAGGGTTCACTCTGCATATCAATGGGAGGCATTTAGTGACATCAACAGAGGAGGAGGAAGAGAATAAGAAGAAGCATGGAAAGCTGGGCAAACATGCGCATCTCACAACTCAAATGAAGGGACCAAACAGGGCCACTGAGTCACAAACATACATCAACGAAAGACACAACCCCCCTGAAAGGAAATAGGTGATCTTAGAACCTTTTCATCCACAGAGCTGCTATCTGAAAGAGAATCGGGAAGAGGAGGAATAAAGGTTAGATCCAAGAGTCACCAGGAAATGGTGCACACTTACAATCCCACTCGGTGTCCAGTTGGGGAGCTTTGCTATCCGGGGTCTGGGCTCTCCCTGCTGCTGCTGTGAAGCAACTTGCGGGGAACCAAGAGGAGTGACTGACTCCCTTCTCCAGCCCAGCTGTGCTTTCTAGGGCATGAACCCCAAGGCCGGCTGTGTGATCCAAGTGCTACTCCACAAGCAGCAGCTGATGGGAGAGGGGCAGGTGCAGGGCAGAATTTGTAACCCTGTCTGAACTTTCCAAAGCAACTTGGTTAGAGGGCATACAGCCCAAGTCAATGAAACTCAGTAAACACAAAGACATGGAAAAGAAGAGCCGTTTTTCTAATGGGCCCACAAAACATTAGAGGGCCCTTCTCAGACTCCGGAAATGCCTTCTTGGGTTAGACGATCAGACCCTTTGCATTAGCCATTTCCAATGGTGCAACAGCAAGAGGACTGCGAATTCTTCAGGTAGTGGGTTGGGACCGGTGTCTCCGCCTGGCCTAACAGGAGTTGCCCTCGCAGCCACCCTGCCGCCATTCCCCAACGCCAGGGCATGGAGCTGGGAAGCAGGAGAATGGCTCCCAAGTGGCTGGGTCTAGTCCTCTGGAATGGCTGCACAGGAGAGCTGGACCGCCACAGGGAAAGGTGTATTTCTTTCAAGAGTCACTCCTCCTGTCACTGACTTATGCTCACAGGCAAAACACCCACTCAAGGGATACCACTTGAATCGGAACCGGCCTGCTTCAGGACGGTGCCCCTGCCATGAACAAAAAGAAGACTCGTGGGCCCAGCAATGCCCCCACCAGAAGCATGCCCGCAGCAATTCCATGTGGCCGCTCCCTGCCCCGGGCTCACTGAAGCCAGGAGAGGGGTGAGGCGCCCCTCTCTCCAGGTGGGTTGGAAGCCCTTAATGGCCCATAGGACCAGGAGCAGTGCCTGCTGGCTCAGGAATCCCCAGCACACCTGTCACAGTGCCAACCGATGCTTCTCTCTCCGGGCCCTTTCAGAGCCACGGCTGCCCGTTCAGGACACTCGTCGCTGCCCAGTGCAAAGAGAGCAGCCCCTCCCCCAGCAGGGAGCAGCAGCACGGGGGCTGCTATTCCTGCCCCCAGATTTAGGCCAAGGAAGAGCTGCAGGCCTAAAATAGGCCAGCCTCATTTTCCTGGGAAAAACACCAGTCAAGTAGAAATCAAGCGCCTCGCTGAATCCCTTGGGCCACAACGAAATCGGTATGGCTGCAACATGAAAGCACAAAGATACCTGTGATGGAAACAGAGAAGCTACTTTTGCTGGCCAATGCACCAGGGCAGGCTCTCCCTGCTGGACCGGATCCCTGCCAAGAGTGGCCCGCTGTGCTCGGGGCCCGGCACCGGCACCTATCCGTGCTTCTCGGTCGCCTGGCGAATTTCAGCTCCCGTCTACCTCCATCAAGTACAATAATTGATAGAGGGCAAACCCACCTTTACAAATCATACAGATGTGTTGCTGTAATTAACTCTTCCTCGTGGCCACATAAGCAAATCCATTCCATAACTTTAATTAAAGCAGAAGTGGCAGAGTTGCACGGCGGCAATGAGGCACCTGAGGAGGAGAGACGCGGCGGCGGGGTCGTCCATGGTGGGGCTGCTGCACGCAGTGTTGCGTTGCGGGGAGTCTACAGCTCCTGCTCAGCATTTGCAAGCGGCCCCTGAGGCTACCTGAGCAAGAGAGCCATTAACTGAGGGTGCCCCCCCCCCCAGAGTCGGAGCACTTGCAGGGGAAGACTTCTACACTGCAGGGGGAGCAACAGAACTGACCTGAGTGGCTGCACGCAGCGCTCTTTGAGTACACGGCAAGGTGGGGGAACTCGGCTCCCCACTCCTCCCTCCCCGGCCCCCACAGCATGCCTTCCTGGCAGGCACCATGTCACTACCACGTTTCCCATGCGGTCAGGACCAAGAAACATTTCCCACTGACTCTTGGCAATCAGAACGCCCCCTCAATCACAGGCGGGCTGAGCCCCAGGAGGGGTGTCGGGAGGCCACGGCCTGGGCCAGGGTAGCCAGAGAAAGCCAGGCCATCAGGGAAATCTTGCAGGGGGGCAGCCGAGGGGGAAGCAGCAGGCCGGTGCAGACCAATCTGCATGCACAGCACGGATGCTGGCTGGCTGGGGCTTCTGGCGAGGTTCCTTCCCCTGAACATCTTCCTAGCAGGTGAACTTCCGCTTCTCGGCCCTGCTGCTGTCCCTGCAGCTGTGGGTATCTGGGGAGGCCAGGGTCCAAGGGAGGGGGCTGCTGGATTCAGGCAAGTCTCTAATCAGTGCAGGGCTGCCCGGAAGTCGAAATAAAGAGGTAAGGGGGAAGGCACCTAGATCAGCTACAAGGACTTGCAGGAAACAGGCAGGAACGCTGTGTTCTAAAACAGTCCTGCTAGTGGGAGGCATTGAGGCAGCTCTGCCTCGAGGATGTCTGGCTGCTTGGGCAGCCCAGAGGCATGCAACGTCCAGCGCACACATGGAACAGCAAGACTCACACATCGGTGCTGGCCTAATCCAGCGAAGGTCAACAGGAAATCGGAAGTGGTTGATGAGAGGCATGAGGCGTTCTTGCCAGCCACTCAGGAGCAACGAGACAGGAAGACAAGTTGTGGCACAGGCCAGGTGAGGTCCTGTTTGCCTCCCTCGGCCCTCCACAGACTGCCCGGCTTCTCACGCAATTTGGCCCAGACAAGGTGGAGCACTGAGAGGAACTGCTGAGGGGCAGTCAGCAGGCAGCCCCCCAGTCCACCTTGCCTTACCATTTCTGAAGTGAGCATCTGAGGGGAGGATGCCTCAGAAAGTGGGCACACAGGTGGACATGCAGGCAGGAGAATAAGAGACGCATGCACATTCCTGCTGTTTCAGGCTGTAAGCCCTTTTATGAATTCTACACTATGCATAAAGATAATTGCATGCTGTCTTTTGGCCTGCAAAAGGGACAACCAGCAACGTTAAGAACTGAAAGCAACGCCATATACACAGAATTATTTAAAAGGCAGCATCAAGGAAGGAAGTCCCCATCACTTAAATGGACTTGAACGCTTGGCAGAACTTCAAAGACAGGGCCAGCTGCGCTCCCCTCAGAAGGAGCCCACCACCGGAGTCCCGCGGCTGCCACCAAAAATGCCCAGCTGCTTGAGTTGCTACTGCCAAGAAGCATGCCCTGCTCCCACGTAGGTTTGGAGAGGCATTGACTGTGAGGCTGAAGGACTGCAGGCCCAGGCCGAGCCCCGAGGCAGAGAAGTAGCAGGAATGAAGACCACCCTGCTCAGAGAGGAAAGGGCAGTCCCCTCCAGACCCCAGACACGGAGCCCACCCAGCCCACCCACTGAAGGCAATCTCACTGGGGTGCAAGGCTTCCCGTCACTCCAGAAAGAGCCCTTCTAGCTGGGTCATTCTGATTCCCCACTGAAATGTATTTCACAATAATAAATAAGCAGTTAAACTTAAAAGCTCTTAAACAAAGCCATAGGCTGCAGCAGAGTAAAATACCTGGAAAAATAAAAATGCTTTTAATTGATGCCAAAGCAAAAGTAATGTAGGTGCCAGGCAGGCCTCCTTGGGCAGGGTTTGCCCAAACAGACTGGGAGGCCCTGTGGAAAAGCCCTCTCCCGGGCCTTGTGTCACGTGCCTAGGCCACGGAGGTGCTCGAAGATGCCCAAGGGTGGGAGTTCTTGCCGCAGGGGCAGGCATGGAAATCCCCTCATTTCCATTTTCTGTTCCTGCCATGACTTGAGTTTGAAAGCAGACTGTCGCTTCTCCTCCAAAATGCACTGATGCAGAGAAATCCGGGCATTTTCAAATAAGGAGGAAGAAGAGCTGCTTCCACCCAAGCAAGTTACAACATTACCCGGCACTGCTCTGCACCACAGAACGAGCTCGCCAGTGTTGAAATGTGCCCTTGAAGTCGACCTTCCTGCCCAGGCCTGCTCCCAGCTCTGATGAATCTATTTCCATCAAGAGGAGCCTGAAGCCCCACAGGGGCTGAACGCCTTCTCACGACAACCTCCGAAGTACAGCCGCTACTCAGATGTGAAGCTCTCATTAAAGGCTGGCACAATTCTTGGGCCATTTGCAGCGTCTTGGTAAGCATGCTCTGTCCTGACAATCAACACACCACCTGTGGCACATGCTGCCCTCCAAGAATGGTTTGTGGGCCAGTCTGTCAGCCAAGCTGCCCAGCATCCCTCACTTTCGGCTGATGGGGGCTTCCCAGCCAGGCAGAGCAGGTGCCATGGCTCTGTGTTTAGGAGCTGAACAGGGCCAGGAGGCGAAACTGCTGTTAGAGGACTTGAGGGCAAAATGGAAGAAAAAAGACCTCCCAGCCCCAACACCCATCATTCATGATCAACTATTCTCCCAGTTTGCAATAGTTAGTAAACAGGATACCAATATTTCATGAAAACAACACTAAAACGTTGGAACAGCAACACAGGAGTTAGGTAGAATTATCAAATAAAAGCCAGCACAAATAACACCCTCGTTCAAAAACTGCTTGCAATGAAAAGCACCCTCCTGGAGTCAACAAGAAGGGAGCCATGTGCATTTCCCTGAGGAAAGCAATCCACAGCTGCAGAGCCACCACAGAAAGGCCGTGCCCACAGCATCCATCAGCCGAACAGCCCTCCCTGGTGGTCCGGAGACACAGCAAGTCTTCCCACAGGTTAGTTCCAAACCATACAAGGCTTTAAATGGTAATGCCAGCAGCTTAATTTGGGGTCAGAAGAGGCAGCCTGTGTAACTGGCACATAATGGGTATAATAGGATCAGTAGTGACTTCCTGCAAACATTCTCAGGGCCGTGTGGTGCACAAAAGAAAGCTTTCAATCGGTCCTTAAAGAAGCCATGTACTGCGTGCCCTCAGAGCTCAGCCTGGAGGAATACAACACATGTGTCAGAGGACCCAAATCCATCTTCTTTCAATAGGTCTTTTTTCAATAACGCCTCTCGCACTTTGCCCTAGCACTTTAGATCCATTTGAGGACAAGGCATATATAACCTTTAATCACTTTAACAGAGACCTAGATATATTACAAATGACACACTGTAATAGTTTATTCCAATAAACTGTCTTTTGGAGATACAACCTAACAGTTCACTTCACAAAGCAGTTAACCACAAAAATTGGATTTAAGCCAGTTTACTCAATCTGTTCCCATGGGTCTGCACAGCTTGAGAGTTGGGCTTAACTGGATCAGGGATAAGACTGCAAAGAATCCCAGAGATGGAAGAGTTCAGGCCCTCAAGTCCAACTCCTGCTCAGTGAGGGAACCCAGTTTAAAGTGGTCCCAGGGTCTCTGCTTAAGTGCTTCCAGAAGTGGAAAACCCACCTCCCACCCAGGGGAGAGCCTCTTAACACCCAGTATCATGGGGGAACTGAGAACACTTGGCATTGACCTGGATTCACCCAGAATCCAGAGTAATTCCAGCTGAAGTCAGTTACAGTGGACTGGATCCAGACTTAGAAAAAGGTTAACTTAACCGCCTTCCCTTCAGTGGACTTAGCGGTTCTTAGTCCAGTCCAAGCCTCTGAAACCATTCCAAGGAAGAAAAATGACATCTACAAAACCAACAGACCAGTTGCTGTGGCTATTTCTGTTTAAATATAAAATACAAAAAATGCCATACCTCCAGCAAGGATCTTCTCCTCCAGTTCGCTCATCTGTTTCTTGTATGCCTTCAGAGCGGCTTCTTTAAATGATGGCCGGATCTTTGTTTTCATGGGTGCTTGAACAGGGAGTTCTGGGATATTCTGATTTTCATCTTCACATACTTCGACTGCTTCATCAACTGTATCATCCACCAATTCCAACACATCTTCACTCAACAAGGAATTATCAAAACATCCATTGGGGGAATGCTCCTGTGAAACAGTACAAGGGCTCTCATATGGAGTCTGCTCTGGACCATAGTCCTGGGCCAGTTCTTCTGATTCATTGGTACTAGTTCGGTTTTCCAGTTTTGCAAGAACTTGTTCCATGACTTCCACGTAATCTGTCTCATTCTCGCCAATAGGCTCACTGTAGCCATCCTCATCCTCAGCTTTGTAATAATAAGGCTCTGTGTAAACATCAGAATCCAGAGTTGTGCTTGATCCATTAGCAGTTGACTGGGACAAAGTCCGAAATCTCCCCATAAAAGATGACCCACTGTCCTCATACCCACTTAAACTCTGCGTGCTTTTATTCCACACCACTTCCAAGGCTGACCTTGCCCTCTGTAGGGTATTCCCAAATTTGGGGAAGCTGAATGTCTTGTCTGAAAGGTCAATGCTCAGCCTGCTGTGCCAGGATTTTGGAGGTGCTTCCTCAAAGTCATTTCCTGGCAGCTCACTTTGGCTCCGGTACAGCATGGACTTTCGGTCCTGGTTCTGATACAGAGTGTTGTCATTTGTCTCCTGATAGTCATCATACGGGCCAACCCACTGGCCCTGCGTTTCACTGCTGAGCCCCACACCAGAAGGAGAGCTGCCCTCCAGAGCGAAATCGTAATTCTCTGCATCATACTGGACATCTGAGAGATCCATCTGTTGGCCATAGTCTGTCTGCTGATCAGAAGAGCTGCTCAAATCATAAGCCAAAATGTCTTGTGCTGACGAATCTAACCCCAGGCCTGTGCTTGGTTCCAGCTGATTCCAGTCTTTCCATGGAGAAAGGTCGTCCTCCAAGGAGACCTGAGAGTTGCTGTAGTGACTCCTGTCTGCAGACACACACAGTGCCCCATTGCTGACCCCGCTGTCCACCGTTTCGGTGTTCTCTGCTTCATTCTCCGCTGCATAAGGGTGACTGTCCTCAAAGGTCTGGTCTTGAGAACCCCCACACCAGCTGGACGGGTCCTCGTGCGTCCTCTGCCAGAGCTCTCTATCAGAGGAAGATAAGAGCGAGCTGCCATTGGTTCTGCTGAAGTACTGAGTCTCTGAAAAATCTTCAGAATACGACTGGCAGAGTTTAGAGAAATCTGATTCTGACCGGCTGAGCTTGAGAGCCGTGAAGTCATTCTGCGACTGCCAGAGAGGGGGAATGCTCGAGTGGCGGCCTGCCCTGGGCACGTTCTGCAGGCCCTCTGTTCCTGAAGACTCTTCCTTACATGTGGTCTCCCTGGGGAAATGGGCACCGTCTGCAGCTCCTTGCGGGGGACAAGGGGCTGCTGGTTCCTCTCTTGCTTTGGCAAGATTTCTTTTCATTTGAGGGGCCGATTTGGATATCTTTGCATAACTGTTCCGATTTATATCTGATTCCAGTTCTTTGTCACTGCTGTCAGGTGATTCCCAGCCATGTCTTTTAGCTTTCAGATCGATTGCTGGCAGTTTCATGTCCATGCTCTCATAGGTCTGCGAAGAAGGCAGGCCCCGTTCTTTCCGTTCCCGTGTGTCATGAGAAGAGAGAATATCCGTTGAAATCCCAATGCCAGTTCCTTTCAGCTTGTAAGATTTTTTCAAAACTAAATCTCGTTGCTGCGGGGTCTCAAAATAAACCAGGACAGGCCTGGGCTTGGCATTGGGGCATTCCCTGTGCTGGCCCACACGGTGCGCAAAGTCAATTTTGACCAAATTCTGTGTCTCCGAGAACCCCATTTTCTCTATTAATGTTCTGTATACCACTCGTTCGGTATTTTCAAACTTCTCCTCTGGCACATTTAAAAATCTGAGGCTGGCTTTGCTCCCCGTGTGCCCAATTTGTTTGATATAGTCATGGATGTCACGGGTTTCCCTCCTGGACTGTACAAATCCCGTCCGCAACTGCTCAATCTCACTCTGCACCACTTCCACACTGCTCGAAATTTCATCAATGGACTGCTTCAGGGCATTGACATGTCCCCGCAGTTCAGAGAGCTCTGTTTCGATCTGGCTGATGCCTTGAAGTTCCTTAAAGATCATTTCCATGACATCGTGGGTTTGACTGATGCAACCTGTTGAACTGAAGCTTGGCTCAAGGGTGTTGGACTTAGGTGGGCGAGCAGTCCGGTCCAGAGACTTGCTCCGCAGGCCCCAGGTCTTCCTCCATGTGCTGAGTTCTGAGTCTGAGGAGACACATTCCTGGCTCTTCTTCCATTTGCGCAGCTTCCGTAATGCACCAAGCTTCAGACTGTGCAAGGTGCGCTCCCCATCAGAGCTGCCATCGGAAGGGGCAAGGCTACTCGAGCTCTTCCTGTTCCGCCTCACAGGCATAGTGTGCAACGAAAGCTCTTTGCTCCTAGTCAGGCCTTTGACTTCACTTAAGGACTCTGAATATGAGCTCTCATTGGAAGACGGCTCTTGAAACGGATCCTCATTCTTTTGGGTTAGGAAAACACCCTTCTGTAGTCCATTTGCAATTGCTACCCGATAGCTGAATGTTGGAGACAGAGAAAACTCCTGGTTGGGTCCTTCCTCTTCTGTTGACAAATTGCGAGAAGAGGAGCACTTGGTAACCTTTTTCACTTTGCTTTTCAGAGTGTTGGAGAGTTTGGGATTCTTTATCTGTCCAGCGTGGGAGATGTCTTGTTCCTTTTTGCTTTGACAACTCTCTCTTTTCTTTGTACTATTTCCCAATTTCTTTGTAAACATTCCTTTGTAGATCTTATATATGTAGGAAGAGATCAGGCTCTGAAAGGGGGCAGAAACCATGGATGGCGATTTCAGTTGGATTCTCTCCAAAAGACAGCCTTTATTTATCCACAACAATGCTTCCTAGTTTCCAACATAATCATCAGGCAGGAGGCCCCAACCCACCCAATACAACCGACAGTTGTGTGTAATAATCATGGGTGCTCCCTCAGTTTCTGTACAATGAAGCAGCAGATCAATGGGCTAGAAAATTATTCTTGGTGGAGGCTGTTGGAGAAGGTAAACTCCAGCTCTGCTTCACATCACTCTTCACAGAATCTAGAAAGCAGGGAAGGGAAAGGGGTTACTAGGGCTTGCAAACCCACATTCATATTTTTTACATACATGTCTAAGAAATGCTGACATTTCACAATATGGAGTTTTTGAAAATGGTTTTTTTACATTGCAGAGCCAATATTCTTCCTATGTATATTATGAAATGTGGCTGTTCTTGGGGGGGGGGGGGCACCACTGCTGAAGTTACACTCGATTAAAAAAGAAAACCAGCTTAAAAAAGAAAACCAGCTAAGAAGCAAACTTGTTTTGTGCAAAACTTTTTGTGGCATGGCCTGATATGCTCCACCTCAGCATTTAGGGGTTGGAGATGTTCCAAGAAAAAGCAAGTAACTCAGCAACAGAATTACAGCTCAGTGCTGTGCACATTTATTTCGAAATTCAGCAGAGCTTCAAATGCACATGCCTTTTGGACTGGCATTATCTGGGGAGAGACACATTCAGCTCTTGTGTCTCTCCTCCATCTGCAGATGCCTCTGTTGTTCAGCTGTTTTGCCCTTTGCATCAGCTGGAATGAGAGCAGCAAAGGAGTGTCTCCCTGTAGTAAGGCACTGTCTTGCACAAGGCAAGACCCTGTTATGCAATAAGCAATTGCAAGCCCTATGTAAAAGCACGCCTCTCAAGCCAATCAGGAAGCAAGAGTTCAATTTCCACTTGGTGGGGGATCGTTCCACAAATGAAATGAGTCTTCTACCCACCAAGAATTATGCAGACATGCAAAGCTGAGCACCAGCAGGCAACAAAGTACAAATCCAGAAGGATTTGGTTGCGTTTGAAGCCAGATAGGAGCAAGAGGATTGCACTGATGATGACAGAACAGGTACAGGAATACATGGAGATTTTCCTGTCGGCCCAGGATCCCTCATATTTCATGTTGCATTCAAGTCCTTCCAAAGCTTATCAGCTGTAAAACGACTCCAACATTACAGAAATGGTACTTTAAAGGGATTCCCACCAGGAATCACCCCCACATTTTACAATTTCCCACCTCTGCTGGTCAAGAAGAACATAGCCACAGACACCAAAAATTGGCCATGCCTCACTCTGTCTACACATTTGCTCGTGACTGATTAATAATATTCACATGCTACACACAGAGCAATGGATGCACTCATAGCATTCCCAGAACAAGAAGGGAGTTGCAAGGTGCTCTTTTGTGTGAGCTTTTGCCCACTGCCCTCCCTGGGGGCGACGCCTTCTCCCACCTCCCTCCTGCTGTGGGGCCAAATCCACACACTTCTGGACCCTACCCCAGTCAGACCCACCTCACTTGCAGTGCTTTCGTCAGCAGGACTGGCCCTCGGCTGCTTACCATGAAAAGCCAGGGCACTTTCTGACAGTTTTCGGGGCTCTGTCCGGCAGGCCAGCTCATGAGATGGAGGCTGGTTGGGAAGCCTCAAGCATGGTTTGCCAGGACGAAGGCCCACAAAGGGCTGGATGGCCCTGGAGGGTTCTCATAAGCTTTGCCCGAATTTGGCCTGCAGCAGGCCTTGCGGCGGCTTGCCCCTTCCCCAGCATTTCCCGTGGCTCCCAGATTCCCCCGGGGCTTCACAAAGGAGTCCCTCATTCCTAGAGTGACTCTGGAATATCCCAGGAAGCCATGCATGAAAGTACACAGGCGCTTTCCAGGAAGCTCAAGGGGCCCTCTAGGAGTGAGACTTCTATGATTTCCTCGCATAGCCTCTTTCTACAGTGTGTTGTCTGGGATGTGGGCTGCGGATCAGTTTGGGCTGAACAAGACAAGGTAAAAGCACTTCTGCTCTTGGATGCCAAGTAGGGAAGCACTGCTGCTGTTGCCTGTGTGGGTCTGTGTGAAAATTAGGGGGTGACAAAGGAGGCATACCCCCAGTGAGACAAGGAAGGGGAATGCCTTGAAGAAGCGCCCAGACGTTTGGCAACAGAGCTGCGGTCCCGGGGGAGCTTTTCGCAAGAGCTGCAAACCATTTCTGCATCTCTCTCACGCTGTTTATGTTCTTCCGATAGAAGAGAAGGCAGAGGCAATGATGATGCCCAGGGGCCTTCTGGCCTATGCAGGATTTGCTTTTGCCTTGAGCGGTTCTTGTTTTTGAGGGTGCAAGTATTTCATGGGTGAAAACAGTTTACACTTTATGTACACTTCTTGCCATATGCAGCTCTAAAGGCTGGTTTAGAAAAGCTTAAACCACAGTTTGCATTGCTTATAACTTAGACTATGGACTTGCTGTTCTGGGTCTGACCAGCAAGGCACCCCCACCCTTGAATGCACGCCCATTTGGCACCTTTGCTCTCAGGTGAAACCAACCAGCTTAGGGTTTGTGGGATTTGAGAAGGCAGGGCTTAGTGCCACTCCCAGTTTTATCTCCAGCCCCATGAAAACAGAGGGATTAAATCTCCCTTGGGAGATTTAGCCAGTTACAGGCACAAGTCAGAGTGACCGGCCCACCACCTGCTTTGTTTTCCTTTACTTCTGCAGCAGGACCCTTGCAATGCCTCCAAGTGCCCATGAAGAAAGGCTCCCAAAACTGAGCTTTGGAAGGGGGTGAGTCTTGCCCATGTCCTCTCAAACTGGTAGATTGCACATGGGAGTGGAAATGGCTAGAGCCGGGGGTCAGACTAGATGGCCCAGGAGACCCCTTCTGACTTGCTGTTTCTGTTTCTACGATTCCCACTAACAGAGGAAGCCTGGTGCAATGCACTCAGCCATGTCTTAGGAGCAGTGGGGCCTACAGGAACCAGCATGCTCTGTCCAGGGCCTGGCTGGCATTGGAGACAGATTCCCGCCAAGTGACTGGGCTGCAGGCACAGAGGTGCCCCGCAGCTTTGTGGCATGCTTGGTGGAGGAAGGAGGGGTCGCTGTGCTGCCTTGCAGCCCCTTGCTTTGCAACACATTGATATTTCCAGATGCTTCCACGCTTCACCCACCCACTTTCTGTACCCCCCACTTTGCTTCAGATTAGTTGAGTGGGAAAAGTCCCAGCCTGACTGCAGAGCGGGTGCATCTGTGTGTGTGTGGGGGGGGGGGGGATCTATTTAAAAGCCACTGTACAGCAGGAGCATTGTAACACGGGCACTGTGATTTGGGATCCCACTATTGCCACATCTGAGCGCACTTTCTTGGGAGTCCGCTTTGAAGGTAATCAGGAGTTCTTTCCATCTTATCAATCTACCCTTCTTTCAATGTTTTCTGATTTACTGAATTCCTAATAACTGGCTGGCACCGGCAGGGAATAGCCATCACAGGTGAGGCTGAGATGCACCGCTCTATGAACCTGCTGCTGCTGCTGCACCCAGGATGTTGGGGCTGGTCGCTGCTTCTCCTTCTGCTGGAACACGCTTCTTCGGCTGTTCTAGCCCCCAAGGCAAAGCCGAAATGAGACGGCGCCAGTTCCCCCGTTTCGAGCAAGGGGCCCCCCTCATCCCTAAACCTGCAGTCAGTACGCGTCGCTCTCGCCTCGCGACAGGGGGAGAGAAGATGGGCGAACTCCGCCAGCGCCCCACACCACGAGCGCGGTCCCCTCGCCGTCGCATCGCCGCACCCGGCGGCTCGCACACCCCACGGCGGCGCGGCCAGCGAGGCGGAGCGTCCGCGCCCCGGAGGGGGGCCCCTTCGGCGGGCCGGGAGACCCGCGAGCCCGAGGCCTGTTGCAGCGTTCGCCCCGCGGCGCGCCGGCCGCGCCTTCCTCCGCGCTCGGGACGCGCTGTCCTGCGCCGCCCTGCAGGCTGGGCGCCCGAGCCCGGCGCCGCGCTCCGCGGGCGGACGCCTCCGGCACCGCCCCGAGCCGCCCAGGGCGCTCCGCCGGTCGCGCCTCCCCAGTCTCCTGGCCTCCTCCGGGAAGGCGACGCCGGCGGCCCGCAGCGGCCCTCCCAGCGCCGCCGCCCCCGTCTCGTCCCGCCCGGCGCGGAAGCGGCGCGAAGCGGGGAGACCGCGCGGACGAGACGGGCGGGGGCGCGCGGCCGCCACCCCGCCAGCCCGAGCCGGACCGCCCGGGTCCCACTCGGCGAGCGGGGCGGACGCGCCTCCCGGCGCCGGCATGGGGTCGACGCCCGGGGCAAGGCCGCACAGCGCCCGCCGGCGACCCCTCGCCTCCCGCGGCCGGGGGCTGCTGAGCAGCTGGGTCTCGCGGGCGGCGGAGGTGCCCGGCCAGAGCGCGATGTGGAGCGGCCGGCACGGCCGCGGCGGAGCCCCTTCTCCCGTCGGGCGCGGGCCGGGGGCCCCCGAGGTCGCCCTCTCGGCTGGCGATGCCCTGTCCGGCCCCCTGCGCAGCACCCGGGCGCCCCCAGCGAACTTACCGGGCAAACTTGAGCGGCGGCGGCGGCGGCTCGGGCGACGATGAGGCGAGGAGCGGCTCCCGCCGGGCCGGCAGGGCAGGCGACCGGGGCGCGCGCGTCCCGGGGCGGAGGGGCTCCGAGGCGAGGACCGCGCGCCGCCGCCGCCGGCCCAGGCTGGCCGGCAGAGGGGAGGGGGGCCCGCGCCGGCGCTC
>NW_025335817.1:4116485-4219867 GCF_004798865.1 Varanus komodoensis
CCCCCCGCCCGCGCCGGGCACAGGGGCGGCAAGGCGGGAGGGGTCCCCTCTGGCCCGCGCTCGAGGCCGTTCCGAGCCCGCAGCGCTTTTCCCTGGGGCGGAGTTGGTGGCCTGCTCCGGTTCACCTGCCCGGAGGGCGGAGATCGGGTGCTGCGCCGGCTCTGCTCCCCTCCCAGAAAGCAGGGCAGCTGCTTCTGCCTCGGATCTTCTACTCTGTGGACGGCCCCACCTCCCGCATTGTCACCAGTTTTACCAGCCCGGCTGAGGAAGTTTCACTTTTCCTCTTCCTGGCCCGTCCTTTTTCCTCATGTGCCAAGCCCTGAAATAAATCAATAGGTTCTAATAACCCACTCTCAGTGTTCGGGAAGAAAAGTCCATAAGTTTCCTTGGTTGCTGTGCATGTCCCTTATTTCCATTTGGGGGCAGTTTCTGAGCTAGAGACAGCAGGACTGAAGCTGGGCCCAGGAGGGCTCACCTGGGGCAGGGGGCGGGTGCAGCTAGGCAGGCCTGGACTCCAGGCTTAAGGCTGCTGCCTGTGCAGATGGTATAGCGAATATGTGCCACACTGTCAAGCCAGCACTGCTGTGCGTGGGGCCTTCCTGCTCAATATGGGAAGGAGGCCCTGAGCCCCCACCTGCGGCCCTCCCCTGATGGCACCACTGCAGCTTGGGGTGGTAAAGCAACTCCAAGGAGTCTCTAGGAGTTAAAGTCAATTATAAGGTTATCGATCTGCCTTGGAATGAAAAGACCACTGAGAACGAATCTTGCCAGCAAGCTGTCTCTTTCCATCACAAGGCTGTCTGGGGAGTTTTATAGGCCAGCGGGTAATAAGCCAAGGTTTGGAAAGGGAGGGGCCTCCTCTGCCTTGCAAAGAGTGAACAGGTCATGGGGGCTTCTAAGGCCTGGAACAACACCTGTGGAGCCCCTGCTTGCCCTTTGATTGGCCACCTTTTGTGCAATGGCCTGACCTTCCCTGCCAGATCCAGCTACCCTGTAAGGAGAGTCTGCAGCTCAGCACCAAAGCACCAGCTCCTCACACCAAGGGGCAAGAAAACTCTGCCACTGCAGCCAGTCTTGCCGATGCAGGAAGAGGGTCCGGGGTGGCCCAGCTTTGCCCCCCAATGCCTGGATGCAGGGGCAACCCATCTGCCTGCTCCCTGTCTCCTCGGCCAGCACAGCGAGGGTGACGCTGACTTCCTGCAGACCGACGAGCGGCCTTTAATGGGGCTGTCTGACACCAGCAACGGTTGCTGCTCCACAGCGGTCTCGTTTTCCAAAGACCAGCACCGCTGAACGGAGAAGCAGCGGCATTCGGACTGGGGGCAGAACTCAGTGAGCTGGCTCAGACCACGCAGCAGCCGGTCGTGAGTTAATTAATCCCCGTGGCTTGTGCTGGCCCAGTTCTGGGCATGCGGTCCTTGGCCGGGGGCAGGACATGGCACCAGGCGATCCAAGGCAGCTGGGGCTCTTTGAGGGCAAGCAGTGAGTCATGGGCTCTGAGTGCTGCTTGGGCGCCCGTGGCGCTGCTGCTCAGGAACGAGTGGCCCTGTCGAAGGTGGAGAAGCCCGATGTGCCGAAGATGCCGGAGTGGGCCTGATTTCCTGAGCCAAAAGGCAGCTGCCGGCAGCCAGGTCTGCTGTGGTGGGAGCCTCCAAGGCTTTGGCGTGCCCACGTTGCTCGGGGACCACAGCAGCAAAGGCAGCGTGGAGCCTCCTGCTGTCCTAGTCAAAACATTTGCACTGCAGGCACATAAACCAGGAGCGCTCCAGGAGCAATAATCTGTCCTCAACTGCTAATAGATGGCGTGTTTATACAACACCATTAGAGTAATTTCTGCATGGTTCACTGCTGCAGCAGAATCACTCCACTGCAAGTGAAATTCTACATGTAACAAAGCCAGATTTTTCTACTTCAACTTCCAGCCTGGAAGGCTGAAGAGTTCACAGGGAGTGAAATCGTCTCTTTCACCTGCTGTAGGGACACCCACTCATCCCCCTCCCAGCTGCCCTGCAGAAAGCAACTGCTGTCAGCATAATTAATGCTGGACTTGATCCTTAATGCTAAAAGACAACTTTCCAACCTCATCAGTATCACCCGCTTGCGCAACGTGGAACAAAATGTGTCCCGGGGAGGGGATGGCGGAGGAACGCGTTCTCACACATCAGCGCCTTTGTGGAGTAGGACTAAGCCAAGGAGGGCTTGCTGATCCCCAGGGAGGACATCAGTCTGTGGCCATTTCATCTGCAAGGAGTCGGGGCAGCCCTGCTGCAAGCTGCAAGATTACACGACAGGAGGAAGCCGCGGCCCCCAAGCAGACGGCAGCTCCTCCCAGCAGGGCAGGTGGCTCTGCTCCTGCCTCCCGCCCACTGCGTTTCTTCGGCGGTCAGCACCGGGGGACCAAATGCTCATGTCCCCTCATGCCAGTCCCTCAGGAGCAGCTGGCGTGGGTTTCGTGGAAATGCATCCATTTGAGTCTCGTTCAGCACCTTCTGACTCCCAGCAAAGCGGAGATGGAGAGGCGGCTGTGTTGCTGAGGAAGCGCCACTGCAGGCCAGACCCCAGCCCCGTACCTGCAAGCCGCATGTCGTCCAGGTGAAGAACAGCCAGGACCCGCACGGTGAAAGCCCGGAGAAAGGCCTTCCCCTTTGCGAAGACTGGAGCTCTCTCCAGGGAGACGCCACAGGAAGAACCTGTGATAGTCCCCTGTGAGGGTTGACCCCGAGTGGCGTCACAGGCAGGGCTGGGAAAGAACCCAGCCAGAAACCTGGAGATCCGTGTATGACCTAGTCATGAGCACGATCAAAAGTGGAACCAGACAGTGGCCTGCTTCAAGCAGGTGGGTGGAAGGTGCCAATCTCGGTCCCTTCCCAGGAGCAAAGAACCTGCTGAAGACACCTCTGGGCATGTTCCTAGTTTCCTCTCCATGCACCAGACCAGGAGGCTGGGCTGCGTCAGGCCCAGCCCCAGCCAGAGCAGTGGCAGCAGGAGGCCAACTTTCCTGCGGGGAACGGTGGGCCAGCCTAGGCCGTGCTGCTCCGCTTTGGAGCTGAGAGTTTGCATGTGGTTGGAGCCCCAGTCTGAACCTCCTGCTGCAAGCTGCGATGCCAGGGCTGCGGTCCCCCCAGTGCTCCTCCTGCACAAGCAAAGCAGAGGGGCCTGCTGCGTCGGCCTGCGTCACAGGCACTGCATCAGGCACCCTTGCTAAATAAACCTCTGCCACAGGCCACTATTAGTAGTCGTAGTATTTAGTCCATCCTAATATTTATTTATATAGCGTTGATCAGCAGATTGGCTCTCTGAAATGGTGTACAAAAGATTAAAACCACCAGGATCCATACTCCCAACCCACGCTCTTGGCTGGGAGGTAGTCTGGGGGATTGTGTGGAGGGGGCCACTGCCCTATTGAGCTGGCGGAACAGGGAACACAGGCAAATTGAAAGCATTGAAAAGTGCTGGCAATTTCCCCATGTCTTGTCATTACAAAACATTTTATACTACATTACAATAAGGGGTGGAGGAGCGGCTCATGTTTGGCATCATTGCTAATCTGCTAGTTTATGGAAATGGGTCCAGCTGGCACGGCCGCTCTGTGCCGCGCCGCTGTGCAAGCCTCGCCGCAGGGGCGTCCGGCGGCCCGGCCCCAGAGCTGCTTCGGCTCTTGCCTTGTCACACAGCCAGGCCGGCTGCCCGTGCACAGAGCCTGCCCACCAGCCCCTCTGGCTGAGCCGCAAGCCCCACTCACAGAGGCCGGAGCAGGGCCCCTAGGGCAGGGCGTTCTCTGTTGCAGCAGGCAGACACCTTGCAAGGGAGCTAATCTCACTTCCTGAAGGACTCCCAGCAGCATCAGGCGAGACAAAACTCACAGAACTGCAACCTGTACAAATGTTTGGTTATAAAGGGCATAGAAATCCCTGTGCCTCTCAGTGCAGAGTGTGGAAGAGCTCACACTGGAGGTGAGTAACTGAGGATGACGCTGCCCTAGGGACATGTGTGCAATCAAGGACTGCTGCACAGTCGCTTAGCCAGATTCAGACCCGGGGGGGGGGGGGGGTTGCCAGCATGATGTGGTGCTCTTGGAAGACCAGAAAGAAGCAGCCTCACCAATGCCCTGGACAGCGCCCTTTGCTGGCCTCGGCGAGGCCTCGGCTTCCAGACTGAGAACAAGGAGCAGAATCTGCAGGGGCCCAAGACATCTGCTCCCCAGTCTCAGCCCTCCGCCCAGAATGTGCTGGGAAGAGTAGCTGATCAAGGATGCCAGGGGTGGGGGGTGGCCGGCCAGGCATCCCGCTGCTGGCCTTCAAAGTCGCAGGGCCCAGACAGCTGAGCATCTCCTGGCGAAGGACGCAACATCCCAAACGGATGCAGGAGCACGATGAGCCCATCCTGGTGACTCCTCTGTGGCACCAGTTCAGTCAATTCCTAAGTGACTCACTGCTCCCCCCCAACATTGGAATGCGTCCAGATCCCAGGTTGCTGACTGGCCTCAGCAGCATCTGGCCCCACAGAAAAATCGCCAACTTCCTCCCATCACCAAATGCACTGTGTGGTTGGTACCCAGCAGTCCTGGCGAAACTCCAGAGCCTCCTCCCCAGTCATAAGCGGTCTGTATGAGAGGGGAGGTGCTGAGGGCACCCGCTTCAGCCCATCACTCTGCAGACCATGAGAAGGACCCCGAGAAGAGCTTCCTGGAGCTGAGCCACGCCACGCCACGGCCACACGGCCCGCCACCTTTGCCGCTAATTTGCTTTCAGCAGAACTGAGCAGTGTTGCACAGTGTCTTGCTACAATCAGCTGTTTGTCTGCCCCAGGAGTGGGCAACAGCCTTCTGGGACTGTGAAAATGATGAGAGCCGAGTCAAAAGCAGAGTCCGGAAATTAGATCTGAAGGGGCCAGGGAGGGGGCTGAGCCCCAGAGGGTGGCAGAGTGGCCATGGTTGCTGACAAAACCTGTACAAGCAGCGGCTCTTCCTTTATAAATACCATGCACTTTATGCCCATTGTTAAACCTTTCTTATCTTGTACAGTACCACCCAAAGAAGCGGAAGTATTAGCTAAGAGGTGCAAAGCTCTTCCCAGTGCTGCCTGCAACAGCTGAAGAGATTTGCATTCAGCACCACAGTCACTATGCATTCACCAGGAAAAGGTGGAAGACAAAGTATCTCAGGGCCATTTATTAATGTAAGTTACACTGCAATTATATACACTGACCTGTTCTCACAGTATTTCAGAACCGCTTTTCAGACAGAGAAGAAAAATCCTATGTCACTGAGCATGCATTTTAAATTCCCAGATGCAATCAGGGTTTATATAACAAGCAAATTTGAAAGCCAATTGACTCTTTCCCAGATAAATGAACTGGTAATGTCATTTCCCTGGAAATGATCGTCTTTGAGAAAGAGGAGGAACTGAGGAAGTTTTCCCCCAGACACTGACTCCACATAAAACTCACTGGAACATAGTTCATTATAATACAGATGAAGCATTTTGTTTTTTTTCCTCCACTGAATCTCCTGAAATTGCAGTGGGATGTCGTGAAGCAAATGGCAATATCCCCTGCCTTTGAACTGCTCAGGGCCAATTTGCTTGCGCACCTTTTGCAAATGCATCTCAAGCAGGTCCAGTGCTCTCTTCTGTAACACCCATGCGGATGAGAAGCGTGTTCGAGCAGCACGCGCTCAATTCTTTCTAGGAATACTCTTGCATATAGGGGTGTGTCTAGCAATGCGTAAAATCCCTCAGAGGAATTCTGTTGCAAAGGTCATTTTCACAACCCACGGAACGTATTTCTGCAGCAAATCCATCACCCCTCCCCTGCCCTGGCTCTGCACAGAGTCTGGTCTGATCGATCCTTCCTGGAGAGTTGCAGTTCCAGAATGCCGTGGGCTGGGCAGCACGTTTCCCGTGTGTGCTTCATTCACAGCCACGGTGCATACGGAAGGCTCCAGTCTCCTGGACGCATAAAATGTTGATGAAATAAAAGCGTTGACTTGATGCCAGAGAGGGAGCTGATCTGGCAGATTCTGCCTTGGACAGAGCTGTAGCTGCTCTCGCTTGATTCTGGCTTCCTAGTCCTTGCAGAACTTTCAGATGTCAAAAACACGTCTTGCCCTGCAGTTTTCCCAGTATTTTGGCACCAAATTATACCACACCAACCTCAGAGAAGACCTTGATGTGTGGTATCTGATGAGTCAGACAATTCGGGGCTGGCTTGGCATCAGTACTTGCATGCGGAAGGGGAAAGGCTCCATCCCTGGAGGCACCTCCTGCTCGGGCTGGGAAAACTCCAGCCCGAAGGCCCAGAAAGCTGCCACTGCTGCTCAGCATCACCCACGTTGGGCTAGGGGGGCCGGCGGGGAGTCTGCCTTGATCTGAGGCGGCGTCCCCTGCTCCCGGGGTCCTGCAGCCTGGCACAAGTGAGTAAGCTTTGATTGCATCATTCCTGTAGAAATGTCATCAGCACCAGTCAGGGGACATTTTCAGGCAGCAGAGATGACAGCCAAATGAACCAGAGAAGAGAGGAGAGACAGCGGGAGGCAGCCTGTCTTAGACAAAGCTCAGGCAGCAGTGCAGGTTTCGAAGAACCGCGCAAACCCTTGGCCAAGCCTCAGCCTGGGGGCTGCGGAAGTCGGCACAAGCAAAGTCAGCCTCACTCGTCGCCGCAGCAGGCGCCTGAATGGTCCAGGTAGCACAAGAAGGAGTCCAGGGTCCCCTCCGTGGCTCTGGTGCCCCTGGGCCTTCTGCGGAGCTGTCCTGCTGAGCCACAATGGCTCGTACAAGGCCTGGACTCCTTCTTGTGCTACCTGGACTATTGAGAGGGGCCTGGTGGGGCCAGGAGTGCTGCCTCCTTTCAGGGCTTTGAGGGAAACAGAGTCTGCAGCCACACGGGAGGCCAAGTAGCTCCTCTAGCCAGTCTCCAACAGCTCCTCCAGCCATGCATGATCAGCGCAATGGCCTCCTCTCTCTCTCCCACGCACACTCCTTCTCTCTTTGATAGGGCACCGTCCTCAAGGGTGGTGTAGCCGGCCCTGCTGCTGCGGTCCAGCCAGTCGGGAGATGGCAAGACTCCTGGAGAAGGAACTAATGCCAAGGAAGGCCAACGGCAGAAGAAGGGGAGGTTCAGGCCAGAGATGAGTTGGCCCCATGCAGGAAGCCACTGCCACAAATTTAGAGCAGCTAAGCAGGGCTGCCTTGGAGAGGACATTTTCTTGTTTCTCTGGGATCTGCCCCTCTGCAAGTGCAGCCAGGAAGACCCACAGTGCTGGCACCAAAGAGGCTGAAGCGGCTCTGGGATGATGCCCAGGAAGAGTGAAAGGCCGTGCCAGAGGAGAAGCCCCCCCTCCCCATGATCGCTGCAATTGCTTTTCCAGAGGCCCGGCACATTCTGCAACTGTATTTCTTGCTTTTACCTGCTTTTAGCCTACTTTATTGCATGAGCTAACCCGAGCATGTGTTGCTTGAAGGCAGCGTATAAATATCATAAATAAATAGTTAATTAGATTCACTGCATTCCTTCAAAATATATTGAAACGTGTCTGCGCAGATCATTAGAGAGAGAGATTTTCTGCAATCTCTTCCCAATGCATATGATCATGTTACATAAAAGCGATGCTCTTTTGGTACCCTCTGCCTAGAATCCATGCCCAATGCATGTTACACTCACAAAGCAAGACTTCATCACTCAAGATCTTGCAGACTGTTAGGGCATCCCTCGTCTCTGCCAACCATTCTTGTGATACAGGAAGCCCCACATAAGGTAGGCCATAGCACATGGGCAGCCCACCACGAGCCTGCTGGGATTGTGGCCAGCCCAGCTTTCCCTAGTAACTCCAGGGCTGCACCTCCGGTAGCTTGCCGTGCTTGACTAGAACCAACCAGCTTGTCCACCTGCCCTTGTTCATGATTGGTTAGGTCGGAGGAGGGATAGGCGAGCGCACTCACTGCATCCAGGGATGAGGAAGGAGCCGCTTTCCAAAGCAGCCCTCAAGAGGTTGTGGCTGCATCGGGGGGCGGGGGGTGCTTGCGGTGCAGATGTCGCAGCTCCGTCTGTTCCTGGCACGTGCCTCTGGGCAGAGCAGGTGCTCCTGCTTGTGTGGCTGCCTGCATGCAGCAGGAAAGCAAGAGACGCTCTGCCCAAGAAGTGCTTCCATCATGGCATCATCACCACCCTGCCGGCTTCATGGAATGTTATGGGAGCTCCAGGCGAAAGGGGAGGCCTCCCAGCCCTCCACGCTTTCCTGCCCGTTTCTCCTGAAATCCCTGAGGGAAAGCCGATGGACGTGCTGCATAAAAGAGAGGATTCTCCCTGTGAGCAGAACAGATGGCGAGGCTTCAGACCAGCCTGCGAAGAGGCGCTCCGTGGAATTCGGCTCCAGAAAAGTAGCGTCCGAGTGCCCTCTGGTGGACAATTGTGCTTCTCACGGGCACGCGGGACAGTAAGCCACGTTACTGCGATGAAGAATTAGGAGACTAGCAATTCCTACCCACCCCCACCCGTGCGCAAGGAGTCAGTGCGCAAGGAGACTCGCCTGGCTTGTGTTCATCTTTCCACTCCTGCAGGCCCACCCAGAGATCCAAGAAGGGATGTTTCATCTGAAGCACCCGTTAGAAGAAGCCCAACCATTGTGTGCACAGAGTCCCCCAACCTTCTCCAGAATCCTCAGTGGCCTCTTTGGATGGGCAGCCTCCTGAACTATCTGGGCAAAGCAGCTCCTGAGCTGCCCTTTCCTTTACCCGGAAATGCCAGTCGTGTTTCTCCTGCAGCTTCCCCTTGATATGCCCACCCAGTGTGGTCTTAACAATCCTCAAGGAGTGCAGAAGTTCCTTTCTTCCTCAGGGTTTGTTGAAACGTCAAGAAGCTTCTGAATCTCTTAAGCTTTTTGGTTGGAGATCAGGAGCTGGGGAAACCAGGAAGGACACCCATTTGTTTGTGAGTTCAGTGGCTGAATGAACATGCATGAGACCCCCTTTGTACCGCACACAAAAAGCACCGGAAGCCCTTCCCACAGTGCTGCCCCAGCCCAGAGTCTCCTCCCCACCAGGCACGTGATGGGACCGCCTAGCAGGAGCTGCCCATAGGGTGCGGGTGCCTGGGACCAAGGAGGCTGCTTCCCATCCGGATAGCCTGAGGCCTGTGCGGCCAACCCCACATCCAGCCCACCAACGTGCAGTCCCTGGAAGAGCAAGAGGAGCCGTGCTGGGTGCCAGAAGGATCCAGGGCTCAGGCCCACAGGGCAAAAAGCTGCATGTTCACACATGCTAGGTGAGATGCAGGCTAGATTCTTTGTGGGTGCATCTGTAAAGGAGTCTGTCTTTTTGCGTGATGCACTGACTGCATGCTCATCTTTCCTTACAGCTGCTTCAGGATTCTGTAGAGCTATTATTATTATTATTATTATTATTATTATTATTATTATTAGAACATTTCTATGCCGCCCCTTGCCGAAGCCTCGGGGCGGCTTACAACACAATAAAATACATTACTATTGTCACCTTCCAGTGACAATATTTGCTATTTTTTAAATAGCATCTTCCTGGGAATTTTTAGTGGTGGGAAAATAGTCGATTACTTATGAAAGCAAAAGACATTGCATTTTCCTACTTGTGTGATTGTTTTACTGTGGTGTGGCTCAGTGCCACCCAGAAGCCATGCAGCAGAAAAATAGGGAAGGATAAGCTGTGTGTCAAAACCAGCAAGGACCAGAGAGGAGGCATGTGCCCTGCCTGCCAGCCCAGCCACCGTGGGCTCCAGAGTGGCAGCCAGGCACCCCAAGGCAGTGGGAGCCACTCACCAGGCTGAGCTCCCGACTGGCCTTCAGGTGACCAGGAGCACCTCTGCCTTACCTGGGGCGAGTGCCACTCTTTCACACTCATCCGATCTGTTACCAAGCCTGGGCAGCAGGTTCGAGCAGGTGTAGTACCCGGGCTCAGGCAGGCAGGGGAGAGAGAGAGTCAGGTGCCATCTGGGGGCTCTGAACTGCCAAACTCTGGAAATCCATGTTAAGGGGGATAACTCGTCTGACAGGTGCAAAACAAAGGCAATCCTGCCACCAAGCCCGATTTAAAAAGAAAGGAAGACCCTGGGCATGTGCCATTTTGCATCTTAAACTTATCTGAATCGTAGCACAGTCAGGTCTGAGCTGTGCCTGTTATTTTGATGTGGAATATACTGCCTTAGGAGTGTGCCAGTTGGTTAGGGAAAGCGTGGGATTTAGTGAAAGTGAGAGTGAGTGTGTATCTGCAACCTTGCAACTCTGCCAGCTACTCCCTGCTATGGATTCCTTTTTTAGGAGGAGGAAGAGGAGGGAGGAGGGAGGAGGGAGGGCACTGCAGGTTCAAGCCCCAGAATGCTCTGGCAGCCCCACCGCTGTTGCTGGACCACCGCGCCACCATCCACCACTGTCCGGGCCGCCCTCTGGGGGGCCCTGGGGGGCTGTGAACATTTGCCCCGGAGCCTATCCTGGCTGCCCTGCCGCTGTCGCTTAGGCCGGGCTTCCCCAAGGATCCATGGCATCAGCAAGATGAGCAGGCTGTGGCACATGCGCTGGTGTGGGGCTTTGGCCAGCCAGGAGGCAGCTCTGGCGTTCCCGCCCGCCCGCCTCCCCCACAAGGGAACAGAAGGCTGACGCCACAGTTTAGACCCAGAGGCTCCCCTTGGCCACAGTCCAGCTGTGCCTTGACTTGCTCTGTGTGTGGGGTGCCAGGCAGGGCTGGCTGGGAGCTACGGAAGGAGGGGATTCCCGGCCAGCTGGTAGGTGGCTCAGCAGGAGCCCCTGGTGGGCAGCAGGCCACAGGGCAGCGCTGCAAGGGCAGCTGCCAGCAGAACGGGAGGGACCTGCTCGTCCGCGGCGCAGCCTGCTGAATCCTGACAGGGCTGGAGCTGCCGGCAGAAAATCTGGGTTGCTACTCCACATCCTCTGACAGAGAGGATGACTCACGTCCACTGAACGAACAGAGCGGGCCTTTCGGTGAAGAGCTGGGAGTTTCCCAGGGGTCCAGCTGCTGTCTTCTCTGGGAGGCAATCCTATGCACATGTTCCCAGCTGCACCGAGCTTGGTGGGACTTGTTTCTGAGTGAAGAAGCACAGGATTGCCCTCTCAGTGGCCCAGGGCAGGATCCTGCTGCCCTGGGGCTAGAAGGGAAGGGGGATAACCATCCAAGCAGCTGCACAGCTATGCCACCTTCCCACCTGGACAGAAGCGGCAGTGGGAAAACGGGAACATCCTGCAGGCCAGATGACATTGTCTGTGAACAAGCTCCCAAGCCAGAGGCGGGCAAAGGGGACAGTTCCCCCACCCCCAGCAGGCAAGTTGTACATCCAGCAGCTGTGAGAGCAAGCAGGCAAGCAAGCAAAGTGTCTGTTGTGAGAGCCAACGGCCCTCTGGCTGCCCCCTCCCCAGATCTGGGCCTGCTGTAAATAAGACACGCTGATGGCAAAGTAAAAGCAGGGCCCTTTGGGGGGCAGGTGGAGAATCGGGATGTTGCTTCTCTCTCCAAGTCCTCACTTTCATCTGAAGCCCACCTCACTGCTCCTGGGAGATGCTCCCAGACTGCCCCCCCCCTTTGCACCTCTACCACAAATCCCTCCTCCACATGGCATGTCTCACCAGGAAACAAGAACGGAGACTGTAATACACCTGCGTGGGGAGCCTGTTGCAACCCCTCTCTTGGCAATTCTGTGGAAGACGCTGTCTCTGGGCTCAAGGTCGCCCCAGCATGGAGAGCAGCCCTTGGCCCTGTAAGGCGGGATCTGGCTGGGACAGGTGGCAGCTGCTGTCAGTTGGAACTTCCCCTCCATCCTGGTCTGCTCCGAGGCCCAGCTCACATGGCTCCGGGTTTCTGAATGTCCCAGGAAAGCTGTTCTTGCCAGTTGTCTGTGGTCTTGCCAGGCTGCCACTGCTTAGTCTGCTGCCTGGCAGAAAGTCAGCACCTGAGGAGGCTGTGGCCTCATTCCCCCCCCCCCCTTGTCTGGGCCGGCCAGAGAGGCAGGGCAAGAGCAGGTGGCAGTGGGGAAGGGGAGCGGCCTCGGCACCCACCCGGCCATGGGACTCAGAGACCCACCGGCATCTTCCACTGCACTTCAACGCCCAAACCCCCGATTTCAAGGCAAAACCCATCCGGCTTTGGTTATTTCCCTGGTGGCAGCGTTGTTGTTCATTCTTTGGCTGGCTGGCAAAGAGCGCTTGTGCCGAGGGTCCTGGGACACGCTGTGCCAGGCGTGGAAGGCAGCGATGCTTCTGTGTCGCCCTTTGCACTCCCAAGGGCTTGCTGACCGCTGGCCTGGGGGGGGGGGGGGGCCCCCCCGGGGCCGGGGGGGCCCCCCGCCCCCCCCGATCCCCCCCCCCCCCCCCCCCCGTGGCTTCTGCAGAGGTGACCCTCCTCGCTCCGGTCTGTGCTCCTTGTGCCCTTGGGCTGCTCGCTGCCGGGCGTGCTTTCCGTGTTTTGTACACAGCGCCGCTGCCACATCTCGGCGTTTTGTAAACAGAGACAGGCAGGCAGGCGGGGAGGGAAGGAGGCACCCTTGCCTGGCTTAGAGCGGAAGTCCAGCTCCTGGCAGGCCCTGGGCCTTGGCTGCCCCTTGTCCACACACGGGGCTTCCGCGCCCTCGGGGCAGCTGGGCGCTTTCCTGCCTTTCCCGCGGGCCGGCCAGGCATGACTGCGGCAGGTCCCTCGGCGCCCCTTCCTTGGAGTCCCTTGAGGAGGGAAGGCCTTCTAGGGCGCCCGTTCCTCCTGGGCCTGCAGCCCCTCGGCCTGCCCCGTGGGCTCCGTGGGCTGGGCCAGTGTCTCGCCGAAACGCCTGGAGGCCCACGCGTTGCCCGCCCGCTCGCCTGGCTGCAGGTGGAGGCCCGGAGAGCAGGCGGGCAGGCCACGGCACTGCCATCCCACACAGTGAGGCCATTTCAGGGGAGCAGACCTGGGCGTCGAGGGAGACCGCCTCACAGACTGCCGGGCCCAGATCCTGCCGAGGCAGCAGGGTCTCGGGCGGGCGCGGGTTGGGCATAGCCAGCTTGCAGAGCCCCCCTGGCACAACTTTTAAAGGCAGCACTGTGGAAGAGCCGTAGCCGGCCTCCGAGGACGAGTGTGTTCCAGGACTCTGGCAGCTCCGCCATTCCCGCTGAAAGACCCGGCCGAAGCTGAACGCCGCCAGCAGACCTGGGCGAGAGTGCAGCGGTGTTTGTGGCAGCTTCTGAGGCATTGCTGGCGTCCGGGAAGCACCCCTCCAGATGCACCCTAATAGACGGGCAGACTGTGCCCGGCAGGGCTGGACCGGGCTGGCTCATGGCAGACCAGGTCCCTGCACCCACGCATCAGGCAAGGTAAAGAGCCACCTCTGGAGAGCGCCAGGCACCTCCTGCGCCGGTTGGGGCAAGAGCTGAAGTGTTTGGAGGTAAACATTGCGAGTTGCGTGGTTCTCCTGCAGCTGCAACCTGAAGCTCCCCAGGGAGCATCCTGTGGTTTTGGCAGTTGGGCGTGGCAGGGACTCCCGGCGCCTCCAAGATCTGGAGAGGGGGCGGAGGCGGGAGTGCGGAGAAGGCCTGAGAAGGGCCGGGCCTGAGGGAACGCCAGTGAGGAATCTGCGGGCAGCGATCCGCCTCGTCTCGTCTGGCGGTGCTGCACACCTGCCTCATTGCGCACCTGCTGGGCCCTCAGGAGCTTCCCAGCAGCCACTCCATGCTCTGGAGCTCCTGCCAAGGAAGCTGGGCTGCCCCCTCCTTAGGTAGGATTGTGGCTGCAGGGGTGGGGCGGGAGCCGTGGCAGGCTGGGTGCTGTTGGTGCTCGAGGCGGTGGCCTTTTCAGTATGCATGCATCGCGACAGCTTTCCATCTGTATTTCATAACTGCGACTGCTCGGAGTGCTCTTTTGGTGGCAAGGTGGGGTGTCAGAGTGATAACGGAGGCAGTATGTCCTCTGCTCTTGCACACTGTGGCGAGGCACATTCCGCGCTTGCCCAGGAGATTTGGTCCACCTGCCCAATCTTAAGCGGCTTGCTGAGGATGGCCACGGACATTGCCAGTGCCCCTCTTTAAAAAGGACGTCCCTCCATTGGTGGAGCTCGGCCATCCATTTCCAGCTTAAAGAAAACGAACCACAGGAGGAACCATGACCACTGAACATCCCTGAAGAGGCCCAGTGACAGCAATGACTGGTGAACCCACCTGGCCGTACCCTTCCACACTCCACAGCGATGTGCTTCTATGAATGTTATCATTTTACATTCTCATCCATCCACATCAATGACCTAGAATCATAGTAGAGTTGGAAGGGGCCCTGAAGGCCATCCAATCCACCCCCTGCTGTTGCAGGACACCAAGTCACACCACCCCACTCAGATGGCTGCCCAGCTTCTTCCTGAATGTCTCTAGTGTGGGTGAGACACATGCAAAGGTGTTTTGATTCACTGGGGCTGCTTGTACCCCAGCACAGGGCTGTGGCCACCATTTTAAATAGGCAGGAACCCAGAGAATGTGGCATGCCAGGGTTAGATAGCCCCCTCGTAATTCACACTCTGTTTTATTCTTGCATAGCTGACATCTACCAGCTTCATACCACACAAGCCCCTGCAGAGGCTGCACAGGCAGTTTAGTGCCACAAGAACACATGGGTGGGTAAATGGGTGGCGACAGTGACACACGCGTTGGTGACTTCCCAACTTGACTTCTGTAACACGCTTTACGTTGGACTGCCCTTGGAGACGGTCCGGATACTTCAATTGGTTCAAAATAGAGCTGCCAGGCTGCTGACGGGGACTGGGCATTATGTTCACATGACTCCAGTTCTCCATCAGCTTCACTGGCTTCCCATTGAAGTCCGGGCCCAATTCAAGGTGTTGGTGATGACCTATAAAGCCCTAAACGGCTTGGGTCCTGGTTACCTGAAGGAGCGCTTACTTCCATATATGCCTGCCCGCCCCTTGAGATCTGCGGGAGAGGCCCTTCTCCGGGAACCCTCCATGAAAGAAATTAGGAGGGTAGGTACTCGGAGGAGGGCTTTCTCCGTGGTGGCGTCCAATCTATGGAATGTGCTCCCCAGAGAGGTTCGCCTGGCGCCGTCGTTATTTGTTTTTCGGCGCCAGACGAAGACCTTTTTATTCAAACGTTATTTTAATTGTTAATATTATTTATTTTATTCTTTGGCCAGGGCGACTTAATTTTATACTGTTACATTATATTATTTTATATGATTTATTTATGTTTGTGAGCTGCCCCGAGGCTTCGGCGAATGGGGCGGCATAGAAGTCCCCTAAATAAATGAATAAATAACTCTCAGGGAGCCTGCAGCTTGTCTTCAGGACCTTGCCAGTGGTTTGGGTCTATCCCCAAGGTTTTGCTGCTCCTTCTGCTGCTGAGGATGCCCCCGTAACTTGGCCCAGCTCCCAGCCCAGGGCTTAGTTTATGCTGGTGCTCTTTGAAGGGGGAGAATGGGCTGGAGGACTGATGCGAAAAAGGCACAGAGGGTGCTTCCTTTGGTTCTTTTTAATAAACAGACTGTGACTCTGAGGGATGATGATGTTCAGGCTCAGAAAACCAACATCTGCTGCTCCCACACTGCCATGATTCCATCACTTCGTCAAGATTAAATTCCGCACTCCAGTGTCTTTTCATCACCTTGGCGCCATGCCATGCTTATAAGACACTGAGGGAAAACTTCAGTCGAATCCCTGCTTGAATTGGTGGGTCAGTATTTAAATCCTGGTAAGGGAAAAGTTGTGAGGGAACAAGAGACCTTGCATGCAGGGAAAGGGGTGATTGTGTGCTTCACGGCAGGAGTTCCAGCAACCTGCCCAGCTTTGGCCACATCACAACCCTGGCTGGCGGTTCCCCTTTGTGGGATTCTCCAGTTTCTCACTAGGCAGGGAGGGAGGAGCGCTGAGTGAGGCCGGGGCTAGAAGGGTGTGCAGGGCAGGCCACTCACGACCTGCTGAAGAGAAGGAGGCAACGCTGCTCGTGAGAAACGAGGCGTGCTCCCTTCCCGTGCCCAGGGCTTCCAGGGAGCGGGCTGCCCGAGAGCAAGGCCCCACAGCCCACCCCCGGGCGGGGGCCACCGCTGCTCCAGAGGCCGAGGCGAAGGCCCCTGCCTGCTGGGCCTTGCTGGAGCCGAGCCGAGCCCAGCCGCCCTGCAGGAGCAGGCAGCGGGGCGGGCAGAGGCCGGTTCCCACCGGCTGGTTCTGCCGCGCCACAGCATGCCCAGCTCCAGCGGTGCTCGGCCCCAGTCCAGGGCGGCTGTTCCCGGCAGCAGCAGCAGCAGCAGCGAGCAGCAAGAGCTGCTGCCGCCGGCGGGGAGAGGAGCCCGGCTCAGGAAGGGAGCAAGCGGGAGCGCCGCGGGCGCTGCCTGGGCGCCGAGAGAGCCCGGCGGAACAGCCTGGCCCTGCGGGGCCCGCGCCGGTGAGTGACCGCGCGTAGCCTCCCTCCCTGGCTGGGAGGCAGCTCCAGCCCTCCAGGCGCGTTCCGGGCTCGCGGCCGGGCCGCTAGGGGCAGGCGCGGGAGGCGCGCGGACCGGGCCGGGCCGAAGCCCGGGGCGGGGAGGGCGCCGCGTGCGGGAGCCCCTCTTGGCGGCCCGCGACGGCGCTGCTGCAGGCTCGGGCCGCGGCGTGCGCCAAGGGGGCCGCGGGGGGCCTGTCGCCCGCGCCCTTTCCGGGCCAGGCTGCGCCCTTGCTCCCCGAGGGCCGGGCGCGGCTTCTCCGCGGGCTGCTTTCCAGGAGAGAGCCCCGGGGCCGCTAAGGCCAGGCGAGAAGCGCCCTGCGCGTGTGGCGGGGGCCACCCGCTTCCCCGTCGGCGTTGTGGCGAAGCCTCCGGCTTTCGAGCCGCCTGCCGGAGAGCCGAGCCGAGGGACTCCTGTAGTGGCCTGTGCTCCGCCCGCAGGGGCGCTGCCAGCCGAGCCCTGCCCAGGAGCTCTCTCGGGCGCCCCGCGGTGCAACCGTCGGCCTCGCGTTCCTCCCGGGCGGCTGCCTCGCCTCGCCTTGCCTCGCCTCGCCGTAGCCGCGTCTCATTTGCAGGCCGCACCTGCCGTGCGAAGCGCGGTGCGAATCCCTAACGCTCCGGGAAAGAGTGCAGAGCTTTGCCAGGATGAGACGCAGTGCAAGGGAGGTGGCGGTGGCGGCGCGAAAACCCGGCTCTGCAATGGCCTGGGGAAAGGAAGGGCTTCCACCGATGCCCTGTGCCCCAGACTCCAGGGAGAGGCCGGCTTGCACCCTAGCCAGTGTTTCCCGTGGTGCTGCCCAGGTTCTCCATGCGGGCACAGACTAGGTGTGCATTGGAAGGCACGGGCTCGGTGCGATTTTCTGGTAGCGTACGCATAGGGGTGGTGGGGTGATGTGCATCGCGATGCATAGGGGCAGGACCAGCTCCCAGGGCATGGGCAAGGGCTCTGCTCTGGACCCCCTGCCTGTAGGAGGCCATGTGCTGAGATGCTTCTGCTTTCCTTGCCTCATTTCGCAGTTCGGGAGCAACATCAAGTTTTTTAACTAATATTGTGTCACCAAGAGAGCTTGAGATGGCCCCTTGAATTTGACCAAGATAATTTTGATGAAAGCATATTTTTATTGATTGTTGAAGTAGAAAATCAGTCTTAAAATGAAATCCAGAGAACAATCATATTCCTCTGAGAAAATTTCTGAGTGGCAGGCCGAGATTAACATTATAAAATTGAATTGGTGCTTCAAACCTCTGATGTGAGGACAGCTGGAGGATTGCCTGGCCCTTGCGGTGCTCCTTCCGGTTGTGGCAAATTATCGTGTGGAATGAAGTGAGTATTTCTGGTGCTGCTCATTCTAGAAATACAAATAGCATTGCCAGCAGGCCCTGGCTTGTTCCTGGCACCGCGTTCCAGCTCATGCTAACCGCAGGGTGACAGGGGAAGGGGTGAGGCCTGGTGGGACCCCTCTGGGTGATGATGGGAGGCCTTTCCTGGCCCCCGGTGCCTGTGTCCATGCACTTCCAGCAGACCTTGCAGGAACAGCTCTGTGTTCTGGGTGAGAGGAATGTGGGAGGGCTGCAAAAGGCCCGTGAAGCAGGAGGGAAGGTGACCCACTGCACTGCTTCCTCACTCCCCATCCCTCAGGATCTGCGAGGGAGCCTGAGTGGAGCAATGCAAGATACGCTCTATGCATACCAAGGGCTGCGTTGGCTTTTTCTGTTGGTGTTCTGTGACTCTACATTGCTTGCTGCTGCCGTGTGTTCTGTCTCAGCTTGTTGCCGTTGCAAGACCCCTTGAGATAAGTTTGATCAGGTGGGTTATAGACACATTAAGCAAATAAAGGACACTTTCCTAAATAGCCACGCTTTCTTCACAGACCGCAGAACACTCACACCTCATGCTGCGGTGCTTCACGGGAGGCATTCTCCTGGGAGATCGCCCGTGGCCCCTGAACGAGTCTGTAGAACATGTTCATGCCACCGTGTCTGCCCCACCTGCTGCTGAAACACCTTCCTTTCTTTTCAGGTTAGCTTGCCATGAAGGGCTCCGTGCAGGTTGTGGCGTTGTGGGGCAAGCAGGCCCCAGTCCACAGCATCACAGCCATCCTGATCACGGAGGACCAGGGCACCATCGTGACAGGGAGCCAGGAGGGGCAGATCTGTCTCTGGGATCTGTCTGCAGAGCTAAAGGTGGGAATTGCTGAACGCTGGCCAGGCCCACGCGCTTGAGAGCCATCCTCAAGCGGTCCTCATTCCTTCCCTCGCATCCCTGTGCCCACATCGCCAGTCAGGAGCCCTGGCTGAAGAGATGCTGCTCTGCTGACTCGCCCCAGCTGGCCCTCGTCCCAAGCAGGTTTGCCGGCAGCCGTGCTTCTGGATGCTGCCCTTGCCACGGGGTCACACGTTGTGGGGAGGGGGGATGGCAGCACAGGGCATGGAAGCATCCTTCTTATGAGAGGCTCAGAATGTCCCCAGAACCCGGCTCAGCTCCTCTCAGCAGAACTCTGCCCCGTGCCGCCTCCTTTCCGTGGGTTTTGCTCTCAGTCGGGGTGGAAGGGTGTGCAGATGTGGCTGGCCCCTGTGTGAATTGAATGCCAGACCAGATGGAGCGTCGGTCTGATCCAGCTTCGAGGCTCTCCTTACAGTCTTAACATGTTCTAAGGAAAGGGCTGTATTGACATTGTCACATGCTTAATTTTTTGCTGTCCTAGATTTCCTCGAAGCAAATGCTCTTTGGTCACACGGCGTCTGTGACATGTTTAGCTAAAGCGAGAGACTTTGAGAAGCAACCCTACATAGTCAGTTCTACGGAGAACGGGTCAGTTGATTGGCATTTCCCATAAACACTCACCTTCGGCTTATTTCCGTGGAAAGTTCCAGCGGAGCAAGAAATGATCCTGCTTGTTGTTGGGCAATAGCTAGCAATTTATAGCATCATTGCTGGAGAAGTGGAGCAGGGTCCACAGAGAAAGGGTTTCTCTGTGCGAGGCCCTGTTGGACGAGCATGATCCTGTTGCTGTCCTTTGGGGCCTCTCCTGTGTTCTCCAGCTATTTTCACATTTTTCCTTAGAGTGTGGGAGGTTAGCGATTACATTTCAGCTGCAGAACAAAACCAAGTCTCTTGCCTGTCACAATCCTCTTTCCGGGCTGTACTGCAGCACCACCTTGTGGTCAGATAATGAAAGACGTAGAAAGCCAGGGGGAAACAAACTACAGAAAAGGGCTGTGCCCCCCAGAGGTTCGGCTTATGCTGGCCCTGAGGCCAAAGGCGGTGCATGCACATTTTTGACAATGCCCAGCTGCTGTGCATCTCTATGGGCTTTATGGGGCTACCTTAGTTTTGGCATCATTTTTGGCTGAGAGAAGGACATGTGTTTGATAAATAGTCTTGGATCCATCCTCCTCCTCACTAAAGAGGTTGATGCCGTCCTTGGATGCTTCCAAGGAAAGCTGTTGAGGTGCTGTGCAAGGCACAGGTGCATTATATGTGCTGCTTACTGTCTGTGAACCACTGTGGGAGGCTGCAGAAGGAACTCGGATGCTCTCATCCTCCCCCTCATCCTCTCGCTCTCCCCCTCATCCTCTCGCTCTCCCCGTCCCTAATTCTACTTTTATTACACTAAACAATGGATTGAGGTATTCGCATTTTAAATAAATAGTACAAATAGTTCTGAATTCAATTGGTTATTGCTGAAATCATTTATGCACTTACTTGGGAGTAAAGCTTTATGAGATCCGTGGGGGGACATATAAAGTATTGGCCTGTTAAAGCAGAGCATTTCGCTTCTGCTTTCCTTACTATGAGGCATGTCTGCTGCATTTCAAATCATTTTCACAATATAATAATAAAGCCATACTAAAATGGAGTTTCTGTCACAAAATGAAGCACTGTGATTTCTGGGAAGGACTGAGGTGCTGGGCATCAGTAATGCCCTTCTCTGGGGGTCGCTGTATGTTCTCCCCTGGCTGGGGATGCAGCCTGGAGGCCCCCAGCATCCCCCCCCAAGCCAGGCAGATGGTGCTTTGCAAAAGTGCAGCTTGAGCTGGGCAAAATGAAGATTGTTTGGTGCCCTTGCAGTGAAGGAGAGCAGTGGATTCTTGTTGAGCTGCAGTGGGAGAGAACGTGCCTGTTTGGTCACAGAGCAGCCGAATGTGGTCACCAAAGCAGAGGGAGAGGTGTCCCCGGGTGCAGGTGCGCTGGTAGATTTCCCCTGTGCGCACTCGCATAGCAACAGCATTCCCCCCCCCCACAGTTTTTAATGGTGAGGCGGCTGCACAAACAGTCACTGTGTGCAGAGGAAAACCCTCAGGGGCTGCATGCTACTCTCATTCTAGGCACGTGACTAGAAATGCTAACTCGGCTGTCGTCTCTTGGCAGGGAAATGTGCATTTGGAATGTCAGCTGCGGACAGTGTGTCGCAAATGCAAGGCTTCCCTTTAGGCACACGGCAATTTGTGTAAGTGCAGCACCTTCTGGATGGAACCTGTCTGCCCCCCCGCCCCCCCCGCCGGAGGACTCTCCTGGCAGCTTGGTCTCGTACGCTTAGGGGCTCTGGCAGCCCCTCAAGGCATCTCTCCTAAAGCGTCGGGCAAGGGAAGGGTGGGGTGCAGCCCGCCAGGGAATACTAAGAGAGCTGCACATTGTTAAGGCGGCCGCAGCTTTTAGCTTAGGGCTGCTCAGGCGCCCTCAGTGCAGCTGCTGGCGTGGGTTCTGTCCGCATGCCAGGCGGAAGAGCACCTGCTCCGTCCACCTCCTGCCTGCCCTCAGGGATGGGGCCGGGGCAGGCAAGCCATGGCAGAGAGTGCAGGCCGCCAGCACGGCTGACAGGTGGAGTGAGGCGTGGTACCCGGCCCTCCTGCCCCCGGGCTGTCTCACGACGGGAGCCGTGAGGACCAAGATGCTCACAGGCCGCGGCAGAGGGGCTCTGTGGACTTCTGGGGAAATGCCTGTGCTTTTGGCCCCTGGCCCGTCCCGCTGGGCTTCCCTCGCTGGATGGCCGCAAGCACTGTTTGTGGACCACCATGTGCTGCCGGCGCTTCTCTTGCACTCACCCGTGCCGGCCGGGCCCCTGCCCTGGCCCGGGTCAGCCCTGCCAGCGCCCAGCTGCACAGGCCGCAGGTGCTCGCCTTGCTCACACAGCGTGGGGCAGGGGGGCAGGAAGGCAGATGGGCTCCGTCCCCCTCCGCTTCCGGGGCCGCTCAGCTGTGGGCACCAGACCAGAGGGTGCTGCTGTCCCAGGATGCCCAGGGGCCTCCCACGCAGGGGCACGCTGCTGCCAGGCGGGGCCGGGGCCCCTGCATGGGCTTGGCTTGGCGGGGCCGCGCCGTGTGGCCCTGCCTGCTCACCCGCGGCGCTCTCCCTCGGCAGTACTACCGCAACACCTTCCGCATGACGGGAGAGGGCTGGCTCCTGTGCTGTGGACATTATGACGACATCCTCGTCATTGACGCCAGAACGCTGGCTGTGCTTCACACGCTGGCGTCTTCTCACGCGTCAGACTGGATCAGCTGCATGTGCTTGGTGCACTCCCCCCGGATCCAAGGTACGCCTCCGCTGGAGTCGTCGGCGAGGAGGCCCCGCTGCTGGGGCCGAGTGCCAGTGCGCAGAGGCAGGCCTGGCGCAGCTGCTCAGCACGGCTGTGAGCTCAGCAGTGCTCAGGCCGGCTGAGGTGGGGGGAAGCCCGCCCCCTCCCGATATTCCTGCTGCTTGAGAGAGAAGCAGGATGGGCCGCAGCTGCGCAGACAGGCAAGTGACAGCCACCTGCCTTTCTGCTGTCTCTTCCAGCTGGCTTTTCCGCCAGCTCTGCCTTCTCCTCCTAGGGTTTTTCTCTGGCGCACAGCCCCAACCCTAATATAGGGCTAAAGTTCCATTGAAAATAATGCGATTTTGAAAAGGCCTTCCTTGAGTAGCTTTTTCTGCACAGCTCATCATTTCTGCCCATTGTAAACACATTCCAACCATCAAAATCATGCCAGAACATCTCATTTTTCGAACCCTAACCCAGTGATGGTGAACCTTTTAGAGACCGAGTGCCTAAACTGCAACCCAAAAACCACGTATTTATTGCAAAGTGCCAACATTACAATAAAACCTGAAAATTGAGGTTTTAGTTTAGAAAAAAACAACTCACAGCCAGTCCAAGCAAATCTCTCTCTCTCTCTCTCTCTCCCCCCCCCCCCCATGGCAGCGCACTGACCAGCCATGCAAAAGCTTGGATGAGTCGCGGTTAATGAGTCGTGGCTTGTGACGTCATCGCCTGGCACCATTACTCCTATTTCGAGCATGCGCATGGCCCCTATATGCCTTGAGTAGCTTTTTCTGCACAGCTCATCACTTCCGCTCATTCCAAACACATTCCAACCATCAAAATCATGCCAGGACACCTCGTTTTTCTAAGCCTAACCCTGCCCTGCTGCACACCCCTCACTGTAATATAGGGCGAAAGTTCCATTGAAAAGAGGGCGATTTTGAAAAATCCTTCCTTGAGTAGCTTTTTCTGCTCAGCTCATCTTTTCTGCCCATTCTAAACATATTCCAACCATCAAAATCATGCCAGGACACCTCGTTTTCCTACCCTAACCGTGCCCTGGTGCACAGCCCTAACCCTAATAGAGGGCTAAAGTGTCTTTGAGAATAATGCGATTTTGAAAAAGCCTTCCTTGAGTAGCTTTTTCTGCTCAGCTCATCATTTCTGCCCATTCCAAACACATTCCAACCATCAAAACCATGCCAGATGCTCGGCTGCTGGGGCAATGCTGGGGCGACTTGGCTTGCATGCCAACAGAGAAGGCTCTTCTCTGCCATAGATTCGTCACCACTGCACTAGATGATGATGATACCGATACCAAAACCCTTAAGATACTGCATCCCCAGCCAGCCCTCTTGTGTCTTTCTTGTCTCCGAGTTGTAGACATGTGGGGCTGTGTTTCTGTGATGTGTCACAAACAGGGTCCAGTGCAAGCTAATGCCTTTGCCTTCCCTTGGGTTTTCTGGCGCTGCCTCTCATGTCCCAAATGGCCAAATGGTTCAAGAAGAAGCGCCCAGAGATGCAGGCAGGTGGGCCATTGAGCACCGAGGTCGGGGAGGTTAGGGTGTGGGTGCGAAATGCACGTGGAGGGCAAGTGCTGTGATCACACAGTGGCAGGAACCAAAAACACTTCCAGGCAAGGCTGGGTGGGGGCTGCCCGAGTTAACCCCGGCAGGAGCTGAACAGCCATCTTTGTCCTTCCATTTCCTCATAATGCCTGACAGCCAGGTCGTCATCTGCTGCTCTGCTTGGCGTCTGCGTCCCAGCTAGCTCTGCCCTCTCTCTGCAGCTCGGCTCAGTCTTCATAAGTACATCTGTGTTGCTTTTCCACAGAGGATTCCTTAATAGCAGTGTCTGCAGCAGGAGATCTTAAGGTCTGGGACCTGTCATCTTCGGTAAGCAAGATACAGGTAAGAGCTGCACAGGGCCATGATCTGTTAACTTTCAAAGTCTCTAAGTTGGGCAAAATCCTGCAGATTTATACAGAGTTGTTGAATTGGAGGGTGGGGGTTAGAATCAGACAATTCTTCTGTGATCGGCAACCCAGTGGCAGGAGGATGGAAAAGCATCGCTAATGGCCTCAGGAAAGGGCATGTGGCTCCGACATCTCTGGAATCTGGAGACCTCCACCACCATTTCTAGTGTGGTTCCTATCACAGCCTTGTAATTCTGAACACCACATTTAGATTGTGTGATAAGCGAGCACACCCATAGGCTTCCAAGCAGCATCTAATGGGCCATAGGATGCTTTGGATTGCCTCTTCCAAGGCCATAAACAGAGCTCAGTACCCCACCACCTGCTCCATAACCTTGCTAAAAATGGCAAAATCCGTAGCGGGCCGTAACTGATCAGGCCTGCAGATACTAAATCAGATTTCTTCAAGTTTTGCGGCCTCTTCTAGGGCTGCAAGGACCTTCCCTCCAGGAGGGGTGGCCTAGCTTGGTCTTCCGCATTTGATTCCCAGGGAGGGACCCAAGGAGCACGGGCTGCAACTTGTTCGCTTCTGGCTGCACAACCCAAGAGGGGTTCCTAGAGACTGGAGCAGCTGACATCCTGGCTCCATTGCTCCCTGGCTCAGTTGTGACGGGCCGTGCGGCCTAAGCTGGAGCAGAGTCAGACGACTGTCTGCAGGCTGTAAGGCAGCCTGGCCATGTCTGAGGGCCTCAGTGGCTGATCTGCGGGGGCTGCTTGAGGCGAGCCTCTCCCTGGCCAGGGCGGGGTTGTGAGGGCGGAGCAGTGAGCTTCTTGGACTGTTTCTGTGTGGCGCCATCTTGGCCGTTGTCATGAGCCCGCTGCCACTTCTGGTTCCTTTGCTTGTGATACGCAGGAGGCGCAAAGTATTAACGAAAGGGAATCGAAGTCCCTGGACTGTGGCTGCTGCAATGCAGTCCGATTTTGCACCTACACAGAACGGCTCCTCTTAGTCGTGTTCTCCACCTGCTGGAAGGTACGCGGAACATGCTCTCTCCTTCCCTCACAGGGACCTTCGGCTTATGCGGTCCCAGGTGATGAGCTGCGGTGGTGATGATTGGAAAGTGAGCTAACTGCTCGTGTGGTATTGGAAACCGCAAGAGAAAAACCACAAGTGGATGGACTGAGTCACTTTGTATTTTTAGTTTTCTGAATTTCAGTGCAGATCAAATGCTGCCCAGTTTGAGAAGCTAAACTAAATCAGCATCAGGCCCTGAGTCTTCAGATGTCCGGTTCTTAAAATCTGCAGTAGAGTTAGAACGGACAGCCTGCTGAGTTGGATTTCTCAGTATTTACAGCCTATGAGTCTGGGCAGCTCTGCAGTTTCGAGTGGAGTGACTCCTTGGGTTGGTACAAGAGCCTTTCAGCTCGACCAAGGCATCCTGTGGCAAGAGACGGCGACCAATTGCGAACAGGGGCCTTGTGACTCTGGCCACAGAGGTCCATTGTTCACATGATGTTCCCTTGTCCAAAAGACCCCTCCCCCACCGAAACCCCAGGGAGGGGGGACAGTAGAGGAGGCAGTGCTGTGCGAGCACCCGATGGCAAAGACCCACGGCCATTTCAGGCTCCAGGTTTGTGCGTGCCGCATCGCCCTTTGGAGTCTTGGCGTGTGTCCCAGGGAGGAACTCTGGATGCAGCCACTAGACTGAAATCCTGCTGTTGCCTTTGGCTTTACTGAGCCTCGCCCAACAGATGCAAGCTTCTCTCCCTGTGACTTTAGGTGTACGATTACTGTGACTTCTCCTTGCTGTGGACTGAATTTAGCCCAAGCGGCCAGTGCTTTGCTGGGGGTGACGTCCTTGCTGCACACAGACTGATAATTTGGACAGAAGGTGGCCATGGCTGTATCTACCAGCTGCTGAACAGGTGCGCTCAGGTTGGGAGCATGCAACAAATGTTTCGGGCACCCGCTGAACTTTGGGAGGCTAGTGAAAAACCCAGTGATCAGATTGTACAACACAGTCACTTTGGCTGGAGGGGCTTCGCTCGGGGTCCGCCAGCGGCTGCCTTTCGTTGGTCAAAGCAGTGGGTAAAATCAGCCATGCGAGGCGTGGGATGCTGTGGGGAAGGAGGAGGAAAAGACTGCGTATCATTACGCTGCACTGAGCTCGGGATCCTTGGGCACTCCTTGCTGGTTGAAAAGATGTATTTTTGATGTTTTCTTCTTTTCCTGGGGATTTAGTGGCCTTTCCTGGAGTGTACAGCCATTCAGTGGAGGGGTGCTCAAAGAAACAGTTCATCCCGTCTTGCTCTGTTCTACAGATGTGGAAGATAACAAGGTAACAGCTGGGGCTCTTGTGTGTCTTCAGTGGCAAGGGGCAGACCCATGGCAGGCAGCACCTACCAGCTTGGGGCTTATTCACAAAGGGTTATGGTCAGCGTTAGGGTTTTTAAAGTGGGCAGTGCGATTCTGTTCGCTGGCTACCAGTAAGGTCATACCTAAGCAAACAGCAAAAGCCCCCCCCCCCATTTCATCACCCCCAGGTCACTTAGAAACTAGCGAGAGGGTGCTGTGGCGTGACTAGGCCAGTGTGCAAAACATGAGGGCCGTGTGAGGAGGTGTGGCACCTGCACAGCTAATGGGGGTGGGCCAAGCCTTTGCCTGCTCTGTGCGCCTCCCGCCTGGCTGTCCCTCTGGCTCTTCGGCCCTTCTCCCTGCCTTGGGTGTGCCTTCGACTCTGCTCAGCAAGGGAAGCAGCTCTGTCTCGGGGAGCTGGCCCTCCTGACTGCACTTGGAGCCCACAGCGTTCATGCCTCCCCTTGTTATCTGTTCCCGAGGATTTGTAGACCGAAGCGCTGCCTGCAGGCTTTGGGGGTGGGGGCAGGGGGTGGGGGGAGCATGGGTGACATTGACGCAGCCCTTGGGCCACGGGCACAGCAGCTGCATGTTCAGGGTGGGCCTGGCCAGGGGGCCGAGCGGCGTAAGGAGCAGGACCGGAAAGCCCAGTCCGGCTTCCCTCCACTGAGCCAGCCCCTGATGTCAGCCTGCCCTCTGGCCACAACACCGTGTGTGGCGGCGACAGAGAGGCCTTCCTGCATCACATGGTGGCCTGTGAGCCTTTAGGGAGCCTTGGCCTCGTCGTCATTCCTGCTGCGAATAACTAACCGAGTTACCCCTCTGGGTGTTTTTTTAAACAGAGTTTCTCTTATGTTATGGGCTTCATGAATGAAAGAAAGGAACCTTTTTATAAGATCCTATATTGTGGAGAAACCTCCGGAAGAATCACTTTGTGGCATATTCCTGATGTCCCAGTTTCAACTCTAGATGGTTCTCCAAAAGGTTAGGACAACTTTTGATCTCCCAGAAGCAGCACAACTGAAAGGGTAAATGCTGGAGGTCTCCAGGAGGGGATGCTGGTGTGGAGGGGCAGAAATGCCACAGCTCCTGATCTGCCTGGTGGGACAATAATGATCCGGGTTCATCTGGGCATCTAAAGGGGTGCAGAAGACTGCCAGATCGTGCAAGGCCTGGAGAGGACGGGCACTCTTGTCGCGCCCGCTCCGTCACAGTGGGACATAGGACTTTTTAAAAGCAGGACTGGAATGCTTTTTAGCGTTTTCCAGGCGTCACCTGTCGTCGACAGGATGAAGTCAGGAAAAGTCAGACACGTCCTCGCTTGAATTTCACCTCCGTGTCCTTCAGCAGCTCGGCTTTGCAAACTGTGGTGCATTTGTATTTCTCTGTAGAGATCCCCATAGCAGCCTCCTGGGCTCTCCAGGATGACTTCGATGGCCAGAGACCTGTAGAGGCCGCTGCTGCCGACCATCTCTGTGGGGCTGATGCCGGGGGCAGGAGCGCCACCATCACTTCCTCGGTGTTCATCCCCAGCCTCGATGCCTTGGTGTGCGGATGTGAAGACGGCAGGATTTTCATTGTCCTGGCTCTGCAAGCTGCCAAGGTCAGGCTGCTGGAAGATGCTTCCTTGCTGGAAGGTGAGCTGCCGGGCATGGAGGCGTGCAGAATCCCAGCTTGGCTGGGCTTCTGACTGATGCCTTGTGTTGAATAAAGGCAGAAAGCTCCCTGGAAGGCCTGTTGCTCGGTGTCTGATGACATTCGGGACTCAGCTGGGCTTGGCGTGGGTGCCAGCCGGGCGCAGGCGAGCTGCAGGGGCTGAGCAGGGCTTTGGACGAGGGCCACCCCTGGGAGACCTGCAGAGCTGTCTGGTGGGGACCAAACCCCACAGCTTGACCTGGCAGGAGTAATGGGGTGGGAAATAAATCTGCGTCCCGGGCAAACGGGGGGCATTGCGAGGGCAAGCAGCCACCTTCTGTCTGCGGGAGCAGTCCTCTTAGTGGGGCAAGGCTGGGTGTGGCAAACACTACATGCCACTGACCCGTTCGCCCCCATCCTGAGGAAAGCCATCCTGCTTGTGCAGGGGCGTTTCAGCCCTCTCTCCACAGCCACTTGTTTTCTGAAATCCTACTTACAAGAAGCTGCTCTCCAGTTTTGGTGTTCTCCATCTCAAATGGCATTTTTTGTGGAAGGTGGAATATAAATGTAGTGGATGAATGGATCTGAACTCCTCTTTTACTGAACCCAGGCCTTGATGGGGAGTAACGACCTGTTAAATTGCAGCAAAAGGTTTGGGCAAATGGGATTCCCATGAGAATGAAATAGGAGCAAAACCTCGCTGAAGCAGCACTGAAGTGTGGTAGCCACGCTTGTCTGCAACTGTCTCTTGTCTGCAACTGCAACTGCACGCTTGTCTCTTGCCACAGTGTCCCTTTTTGCCCAGCCGGCACAGCCCCTGGCTGGTGGGGCTTAGTGCCGACTCGCCTCCTTTCGCCTCCCTCCAGGCGCCCTGCCCCGCAGGCTGCTCAGCGGCCATAGCAGCAGCGTGACGTCCTTGCTTTACCTCCACGGGCAGTCCGCCCGCTTTGATCCCAGCTGGCTGGTTTCCGGCAGCCAGGACTCCTGTGTGATCTGGTGGGACATGTGCACGGCAGAAGTGCTGCATCATTTCTCCTTGCTGGCTGGCCCCGTCATGGACCTGCGGCTGTCTTCAGAGAACTACAGAGTGAGTGCGGGATCAGAAGCAGAGAATATTCTCTTCCCTTCGTGGTTTTGCCTTTGCAGAACAGGAAACCCCGCACAGAAGGAAGCTCTGCATGGAAAGAAACCACCTGCCCCACGTGCGAATGCTACACTGGGGCTCACGAGGCTCAGCCATTGGCAGGGTGCGCATGAGCCCTTGGGTGCATTCTTTGACAGAAATATCCCCTGTAAGCCCCAACATTCCCCGGGGCTTGGGGGGACAGCGCATGTCTGTGTGTGGGTGCCCGTGTTTGCACTGATGTATGTGAAGAACCTGCTTTAAAATTCTTGTTTTGCTTTGCCTTTGCAGTTTAAAGGCCACCGGATCGTGTGCTGCATCTGCAGGGACCACTCGGTAGTGCTTCTGCACATCCAGGAGCGAGCCTGCATCTTGCATGCCAGGAAGCACCTTTTCCCCGTGAAGATGCTTCGGTGGCATCCTGTGGAAAACCTGCTGGTTGTTGGATGTGAAAACGATTCCGTTTATATTTGGGATATTGAGACAGGTGAGCAAAAGGCTTCTCTGCCTGTGCACCATCTTCTGTTTCATTGTAAAATACGATGGACACTTGTGGGAATTACTTCCAGCTTTATTTCTTGCAGGCAAACATTTAGTTTGAAGAGCTGAATTTTAGGGGACAGGCCCATAATAATGGGTAAGGGCTTTACCTGGATGCTGAGTTGAGGATGCTTGTTCTCGTGCAGCCTTTGTGTGGTGAGCGACGGTGCCAGGCAGTGCCCTCTTGGTGGTGCCACAGACTTGGCTGGAGCCCCTCCCTGGGCAGATCTGGCTGGCTTCTTCCTTGCTGGTGCTTTTTCCTCTAGGAAAAGCAGCTCCTCTCCAAAACTCTTTGATGCTGATGGAGGATTTGAGCCAGGCAGAGAGGCTGATGCTTCTAGACTGTTTTGCTTTGAATGGCAGCTACTGTGCTCTGTTTTTCGTGTTTGATATTTTTATTGTGATGTTATGAATAGATAGCTACCTTGAGATGGAGGGAAGCTAGGGTGCAGGCCACGCTTGGTAAAGGAGTTGGCCCTTCCCTCCCATCCAGCTGCAGTTCTGCGTGATGAAGTGCTGCTGGAGGCATCACACCCTTCGGTGGTCAGGAAGGCACCCTGGACACCCAAGCCCAGCATGCCGGAAGCAGTTGCTTGCAGTTAGCAGTAGAGGGAATGCACTCAGAACACTCTCAGTGACAGTCTTATGTTACATTCTCTGCTCTGTGCCTGAAACTGGTTCCAAGCAATGCCCAAAGTGAATTCCAGCAGCCCTTTTCAAGCAGATTATCTTTAGAAATTGGAAGTATGCCTTCATCTTCCCGCACCACCCAGCCTACTGAATTAACAAGCTTTGCCTCAACGGAAAAGCCGACATTCATTTAGAGAGGTGCAAAATCCAATTAGGAGGCCATTAGGTCTTCCCCGAGAGCTCTGCAAGCTTACAGTATCCCCTCACACTCTGTTTTATTTGGAACAAGCCTGGATGAAACATCTGTGTTGTGATACTTGAGGCCATTTGACGAGAGTAGCATCTGCCTGTATGGTATGCGTTGAGTTTGCGGGACTTCTGCGTGGCTATCGCTTGCGCTTTCAGTTATGCTTCAGCATTATGTCAATATACTGCAAGCGTATTTTTAAACCCCTAAGCCACAGATAGCAAAGCTGGACCTGAAGTTGGCACCGTGCCAGTTCCCACTGTGTCACCTGTTACCGGGTTCCTTTTCTGCCACATCCGCTGAGGAGACAGGTGGCAGAGCAGGAGCCAAGACACAGTCCTGCATGGAGGGGTGACTTATGTGGCTCCTCACTACCCTCACGGGAGTGGATATTTAAGAATCCAGAGCAAATGGGCATGTGGGCATTTCTGTTTTGGTCTGTTCTGAAGGAAGGCTTTTGACCAGGCTGTGAGCCTGGCACCATTGAATGTCACATCACCCTTTCTGCCTCCAGCGGTGGCTTAGGGGCGCAGGAGCGTTCAGGCAGCCGTGTTTGTGGCATGGCCCCCGGCAGTGCCCCACCAGCTACAGGTGACTGTCGGAAGGGCTAAGAGAATACTGTGAAGAGGAGCAAGCCAGTGCAAAAACTGAAATGGGGAAAATATGAACAAGGAGGAAAAACAGAGAGCTCCCAGAAGGATTCAGGCCATCGGTGGCTTTGTTTTTTTAAGCAACCGTGGGTCAGGGAGTGAAGCTGAGAGTACATAGGCCAGTCTCCTGCGGTTGGAAGCTGGTCCTCTCATCTGTGCAAAACGAAAAGATGCGAGTGAAAAGGGAACCGTAAAGGCAGGCCTCCTGCATCCTGCTGTTTGACGTGTGGACACTGGAGGGCAGCCGTCAGGTGTGGTATGAACGCTGGCTGTTGATAACACAGTATCTGCAGCAATGTGTAGCTGAAGAAGAGTAGCTGCGGAAGGAGAAAGAAGGGTGTCAGTTCTGAGGGTAAAAGAGCCCCGTCAGCTACCCCTTGCACTTTGGATACTCTGGGCAGGATTCCAGGAACACTGGACGTGGCAGGGCGCAGGGTGAATTGCGGAGCCTGAGGAATTTGGAGCTGACGTTTGCCCTGGGCGCCTTGTGGGCGCCGTCCAGCATTGCCTGGATGTCCCCACGCAGAGCTGGAGAGCGAGACTGTGGCTAGGGGAGGGCAGGGATGCGCTTGTGGGGATTTGCATCTGCCTCTCCCCGCACCATTTGTGCTTCCCTGTGAGAAGCCGGCGGCCTGCTTGCCACCATTAGTCTCTTGAATGGGTTTCCTGTGACGCTGCACCAAGGAGAGTGCCCAGCACTGCAAGTGCACAAGCACAAGTGGTGGTTCTGTCGAAGCTGGACGGTGCTTGCCAATTACCTTGCATGACCCCGATTTATACGTTACTCGCCTGCCCTGGGTACGTTTGGCACCAGAAGAATCCTAGTTTAGCCATCTGCTCTAGCTGTTCCTGTGGAAGGGGGCTGTGCTCTTAACCCCGGCTTCCCCTGCCCTGCCTTGCGACTCCCTCCTTTCAGCATCTGCGTGTCTTTTCCCTGGTTGGTTGGTTTGTTTACTTGAAGCTTTTATCTTCCATCCACTACAAGCATCTCGGGATGGTTGATCACCTGCCCCTTTGGGGAGGCAGCTGAGGTGAACGGGTGCCGACTGGCCCTGCCTCCCCTCTGTCCCCAGGCCTTGGACCGAGCCCTTCTCAGTCTTTCTGCCTCCATCCTCAGCTTCATGGCTCTGTGTATGTCCCTCTCATTTTCCGCTACGTCTCTTCTGTGGGCAGAGTGTACCACTCATTGCTTTGGTCCAAGCATGGATCTTACCCCACCAAGGCTAAGTGATACCAATCATATCATGCCTACATTTTGGTACTAAGTGGGTTGGTGACCGCTGGAAATGCGCTTCCACATGACTGGGCTCCTGCTTGCAGCGTCTGTGTGAGAGAGCCAGTACCACGTGTGACTCAAATGGCTTTATTCTTTCTTCCGGCATGCCCTGACATAAACAGGGACAGGACTGTTGCCTTGACTTTGCAGTTGTAGACACACTGCTGGCTTTACGAACATCTTGTGAGTTCCATTTTTGATAGGACACCGATTGAGAAGCTCTTAAGTCGCTCAGAGGCAAGACATGATCCCGCAAATTGCATCACATGTGCCACTATCAGGCGGAATAATATTCCCTCTAAATATCTCCACACTGCTTTGCTCTTTATCTAGGAATTCTGGAGCGCCACGAAAGTGGGGAAATGGCCAAGGTGATCCTTGCTTGCTGCGAAGACTCAGCTCGGACAGTGACAGACCCTCTGCTCCCTGTCTGTGAAGAAGACCCAGAGAAGCAGAAACATGCAGGCGGTCAATCTTCCAGCTCCTATACATTTGGCAACATTTCCTGCGGCAGCCTTGCTCACCAAGGAAAGTCTTTCGCTTGTGGGGTGAGTCTATGGAAAGAGGCTGCTTGCTCCTCTGAACAGGAGGAGACGGTGGACTCTGTGTGCATGTGAACAGGGCCCCAGACACGGGCTGAGAGATCCTTTCTGCTTTGCCTTCACCCTCCATTCCATTCCATTCCCCTCTCCAAGTTTCCGTGCATTTCTGCTCTCCCTGCTTGCTACTCAGGACCATCTGTCCATAGCCAGCAACACCTAGCGCAGTCCTGGGCGTGTTCTTGCGGCGCTGGCTCTGTGGGAACAGCTACTCATCCAGTACCTGGAAGCCTCCCATGATACCACATGGTTCACCTAAAGCTGCCTCTCACTTTGGAAGAGGAAGGGGTGCTGGGGTGGTGATGCTGTGCGTAATGCGCAGCAAGGCTTTTGCGAGTGCACAGAGGTAGCTGGTGATCTGAGGAAAGTGGATGGGAAGCGGGGAGGCCCTCTGGGGACAGAGCAGCCCCCAGGCCTCGCAGGAGTGAAGGGAGAGTCATCCTGTGTGAGATCCAGCCTGTGCCCACAGAGGGTGGGGCTGGCCCTTGGGGCAGCTGCTTTTAGCCAGTGGCCCTTGTTGGCTAGAGGGCAGAATTCCTCCCTTCCTCCCGTTTGAGTTTGTTGCTGTCACTTTGTGCACCCGCGCAAAACCCATGAAGACTCAATATGAGAGCAAACTTGTAAAATACCTATTGCTTTGCATATACATGTTTTAAAATGTTACGTAAACCATGGAAGCCCCCCCACCGCCTCGCTGCCACCATCCACCGAGAGCCTGATGTTTGCAATAATGCAAGCTTCCCACCCCAATCAATATGGTAGTGCCCTTGTCTTGCTAGTTGTGGGTTTCACATCTGCCTGGTCCCTTCTTCCCCAGAAATCCTTTCTAAGCACTTTAGCCTTTGGATGTTTTTGCTGGTGCACAAGCTGGTGGGGCCTTGGGGACATGAGGGCTGCCTGCTCCCCACGGTCACAGGTGCCCGTCAGCAAAAACAGTTACATAACTTGTGTAAGACCATTGCCATCTTTAATATAAAGCTTTTTATGTAGTACAAGTGATGGGTCATTAAAAACAGTAAGACTTCGAGAAGAATGTCATTCAAATGAATCTGGGCTTGGTTTTGTGTTTAAAATATAGAGCAATTTGTATAATGAATCTCTTCTACAGCTGAAATTGTCTACAAGTAATTGAAAAACCAGTTTCTGAGACCCCTAAAATTTAGTTCATGACCCACCCAAATTTGTGCTTTTAAGTTCCACTGAATTCCAGGGAGAAGAGTTGACTGTTCTTAAATCTCTCCCATGGAAATCAATGGGACTGTTAAGCAGTTAACTCAGGGTGGATCATGCCCTTAATGCACCTCACAGAACATCATCAAAGGTGGCTCCTTCCTTATTGTGTTTGTTTGAATAGCAATTGCTGCTGCCGAGGGTCACTGCTCCAATTTCACGCTGCTCAGAGGCTTTTGAGTGCAGAGCGTGTGCCAAGAAGAGAAGGGCCTTGTTCTTCCTGGTGTGACCAATGCGGTCAATGCAAGATAAAATGTGCGTGTTGTCAAATTCCTCCGATATCCCTAAACAGATTTTAATTTTGCAAGTCAAAGGCCCCCTCATGTGGAGTGCCTCCGCTGGCCATTGAAAGCGCCACTTCACCGTGTGAAGAGAGGGAGGGAGGGAGGATTTCCGCAAAAATCACACATGTGGGGCTGGGCTCCGTCATCGATAAGGGAGAGCCTGCCATTTGTGTGGCTGCTAAGGCCCATTTGAATAGGGCATTGTCAGAATACTTATGGCCCGCCTGACAAGGGCTTTGCTGTAAATAGCGCAATTTGACTCCAGCTGTTAGAGGAGGTTTTGACAGCCACTGAAGGAGGGGGGGCTCTGCTACATGGGAGAAAAATCAATAGTGGCCTCTTGTTTGGCGCAACCTGCTCTTTCTCTTGTTCTGGTTTCCTGCTGAGTTTATAGGACGTGGTCTACCATTTGGAAAGGAAAATCTAGGTATTATTTTAAAGCAGAATGCGGGTGTGGGTGGTTGTGTGTACGCAGATTAAAACAGGGGATGCAGTAAATGCTTCAGAGGTAGAGAGTTTTTATATGCGAGGATCTGCAATCCTGGAAAAAGATTATATGAAACCGAAAGGTATGTATGTAGCTTTGGAAGATTTCTCATTTTCTGCTTTAGGTCAGCTGCCCTGTAAGCACAGTTTGGAACTCGACCTGTCTGGCCACTGGCAAAGTGTTGTTCTCTTCTCCTCCTCCTTCCGGATGACTGCGAAAACAGAGGATGCTCGTGCATGTCAGCCCTCTCACAGGGCGATGCTGACCTCATTGTGGCGACAAGGATGTGCTGGCGCGCCCGGCCTCTCTTTGCGCTGCCCTTGCAGGCAGGGAGCTGCGGGGCTCGGCTAGCCCTGGTTGTTATGCTACCTGGCCAGCTGTGAGAGGGGCTGGAAGCAGGCCTCTGATTGCAGGAGATTTGGCAGGGGAAGCCCGTTTCTTGCTCTGCTTTGCTGCGGCAATAGATCAGCTGTTTCACTGGAAGAATTTCGTTGTGCCAATGCCAGGCAAAAACCATGCCCACCCGCAGGACACACCTGAGAAGAAGGGGTGGTGGAAAGCCTCATCGTTCCACCTGTATCAAGGAAAAATGCCGTTTGGAGGACGATTTTCTCTCTCTGTTTGAATGAATACGGTCCCTTCTCCAGCATCGGTTAAATCATGTATATTAACAACGGCTTAACAGCTGCAGATGCGACTGCTCTCTCTCTCTCTTCCTTTCTTACGTGTGTGCAAGTGTGCTCTCACACACAGAATGTACTGATTGTTTCCCTTAAGCTACATTTGGATATGTTTTATTATATAGGAGACAGAAAACTGAAATACAGAAAGTAACTATTTGATCTCACAAAGGATCACTGGCATGTTTTATTCTGTTTCAGGACACACCTGTAGAGGGTAAATCAGGTAAAAATTCTGTGAGCATATGCAGACACATGCTTTGCTTTTCTTGATGGGCGTGTTACAAGACCCTGACCCCCACTATTCAGGCTAATTAGAAAACTTCTTAATGACCAGATTAGCTCCTCTGCCTTCAAACAAGGATGCCTGGATAGTATTTTAAAGGCAAAGCTAAACCATGCTTGTGTTTCCTGTTGGCCTTAAGCTGCTGCAATGCCAAGTGACTTAAACGGTTTTGCTTCTTAGGAATATCTAGGAAAGTGAGCTGAACTAATGCAAGTATTAAAGCCTCTTCCCCAGTTTTCGGTCCATACATTGTCTCTGGGGGACACAGGAGGAGGTTTCACTGCTGGGGTGGAATTGCCAATTTGTCTTCTCTTTGCATTGCCTGGAGCTGCCAGGGGTTGCCTGCCATCTCTCCCAGTGGTGAAGCGGTTCACACAGTCCAGCACAAATAGGCGTGCATGAGGATGAGTCTTGACTCGGGGTGTATCTGCACTGTTATGGGCCTGGCTGCCCAGTGGATTTGTCTTTGAAGTCGCGTTTAACTCTGGAGTCTTAGAGATCTAAAAACAATGTGCCAATGAATAATCTTTAATTTAGCACATTGTGAATCACCTGACGATTAGGAGGAGGGTTAGCCTCCTCCTGAAAGCTTTTCAAAAGGTGCACACAGCTGACTTCGGGCCACCTGTGCATCTGTGTGTATTGATTAGGAACAGTGGATGACCCCCAAAGGTGGCCCAAGCCACCCCAAGCAAGCAAGAAGATTGGGGCTCTTCAAGAACTAGCCTGGAGTTCTCTTTCTCATAGCAGCCAAGCCGGAGCCTCCAGGGAGCCTAGAGCAAGCGGGCCCAAGAGCAAGAGCCCACTCCTTCCAGTGCTGCAAGAAGAATACAGCACGGCGAGCTTTCATTTGCTGGAAAGAAACAAATTCTCTGTTTGGAGCAGCATTGCTCAGAACCCAACATGAATACTCATAGTTCTTTCTCCTCTTCCAATTGCGGGCTCCCAAGTGAGGGATCTCTCAAAAGCAGCACAGCTGCAGAAACTGGTTCACTGGAAGACAGTGGCACTCTGCTTCTCTAGCAGTCAAGAGGAGAAGAGCCCCAAGCAAGCAAGTTGGATGGAAGAAGCGTCAGAGGAAGCATTCCCGACCCACGGAGACGCAGTAATGAGAGCGGCTTGCATGTGACCACCTTTCTCATCTGCATTCCATAAATGAGTTGGATCATCAGGTGCTCTCCTCCCATGCTGCCCCCATCCCCATTTCTCACCGTGAAATAGAGGAGCAAGGCCTAGCTTTGCATTTGGCCTGGGGTCGGCTGGCTGGCAGCCTTGTCTGCGCACCATGCATCCTTCCTCACTCCTTTGCATTGACCTTGCCTGGCGGGGAGCTGGCGAGCATCACAGCCTCTGTGGGTTCAGAGCAGGGCACTCCGAGCAGTGCTGAAGCAGGACGAGCGCGATGGTGGCGATGAGGGGCGCAGCGAGGCCTTCCGACCTAGCTAGAGTCGTCAGCAGATGTCGTCCTCCACTGAGCACTGCGTGGCTGCCATGGCGGGTAATTAAGCCTCTTCAGTGCATTCAAAATCTAGCAGCTAGAGTTTGGCTGGAGTCAATGGTCAGAATCACCCTGTCACTCTAATCTTTCATGGTTTACATTACTTACCATTTTGGACTCAAGGTACTGTTATTTGCCCCTTAATGCGCAAAATGCCCCAGAACTGCAGAATGCCAAGAAAATCCTTAGCACAGGTCCACTTGGTGTGTGGGATTCATAGGTGACTCTTTGAAGCAGCGTCCAGCGCTTGGAAGTGCTTTCCTGGGGAGGTGAGCAGTTCTCGGTTGCAGCTCCGCTTCAGCTGTTGGTGTTTGGCATCCAGAGGGAGGCCTTGGCTGCCAGGAGGTTGCACAAGTATCCCTTTCCAACAGAAGGACCGTGAAATTTTAAAATGTTTTCCCCAAAGACATGAACATCTTTAAAAAGGAAAAAATGCAAGACTTTATGTGAGATTTGATTTTGGCCATCTTTCTCCTTGAACTTAATACAGTATAGTTATTTAAAGAGGTTTGGAAGACAGAACTCCCTTTCTGGCTTGGTTGCTCATGTTCAGTTATTTACATACGAAGTTCTCTGGCTTTTGAATGAGCTGTGATTGCATGGCATTAGTTTCTCCTACCTGGAAGTGGCTGTGATATTTGTATCTGTCCTGTGTGTGTAGATTACATGAGAACAGGACTGTTAAAGCCGCTTGCAACTCCTTTTGTGACAGTGCGACTCAACAGTGCCTGGATTCTACGAATCCTTACTCCTTTTTGTGATCTTAGTTAAAAGAATCAAATCACTAAATGAAATTTCTGCTAGCCGTATAATCAAGAATAAACGGCTCTCTGGGTTGTGGGCTTTCCAATTCAAAATGTTTGCTGATTTGGCGAAGCAATATTTTATGCTCATAAACTGGCTGGGAGGTGGGAGCGCAATTCCATTTATCTTGATATTCTTTAGCTTTATAGAGTCTGCCAAAGTGTCCATCTGTTCAGTGGAGATTGCTTCCCATAGCGAGTGGTCAGGGGGAGTCAGCCCGGAAAGGTCAGAGCAGCTTCTCGACCTCGTGCTTCTTGCTCGAGCAATTGGAGCAGAGGGACTGGAGCACAGTTACGAGGTGGAGCTTGTGGAAGCCATCTCCACTTTAATTGGGCATGATAGCGGGAATGCACAGCAAAGCCACTGCTGGAGGAAAACAAAAGGCCTCCAATCTAGTAATTTATTACCAGTCAGTGGGTTTCGCACACTGGGTTGTTTTACCCCTGCCGTGGCTGGAGAAATCGAAAAGGTGCTCTCACACTTAATGTGGAGCAGGGGTCCCGTTGCTGCCGGAGAGGCGTGGTGCTCCGGAGATTGCCTCTGCGATTAGCTTGTAATGCGTTTGCTATTGTCGGCTCAGCTCCCTGGTCCTCCTTCTCCATGCAGCAGCTACAATTGCTGGCTTGCCCGCTTGCCAGCAATTTGGCCTGCCAGTCATTAGGCTGCTGTCCACAGGACGCGGTTCAGGGACATGGGGGCTTGGCCGTGTTGTGCGTTGCTGCCACTGCCCGCAGCTCGGAGGTTTTCAAGGGAACAGCTAGTTCTTAATGAATGCCTCTTCCTTGCTATTTTGCCTGCTGACTTGCTTGAGGCTGGTTTGACTAAATAGTTCTGCAGGAGGGTTGCACAGCCGCTGGCAGAGACGTGGCCGGCGTCTGCTTTGCTCCGACTACTCAGTGGTCAGACTATTCATTGTGCTTCTTACAGAAGCTTCCCCCCGTCACAAGAGGGGCTCAAGTGTGAAAACCCATCTGCAGCTTGGCATTGATTCCCTGCACTTTCTGTCATCAGGAGGTTAATTGAAGAGTTGCCCTGTTAATCCAAGTATTTATAAATCACTTTTGTGCCTACTGATATATAATAAAATCACAACTGAGTAAAGAAGGAGGTCCAAGAGGAGCTCTGGAGGTCCATCCTCTGCTTTCGAGGCACTTGCATGAGCCAGACTTTGAGCAGCACTGAGCACTTGTATCTAAAGTGCCCCCTTTTAAGAATGCCAAGAGCAGCGGCTGGAGGGGGCCTGATAATTCCAGGGGGTGCAGAAGTAGGGATGGGGCGTTTAACTTGGTGTTCTCCTGCTGCGGTTCTGACAGAAATTGCTCCCCTGACGTGCTGCTGCTTTGGGAGGAAGTCTCCCACTGGAGCCAGAGAGCAGCATCGGAAAATGCAGTCAGTGCCCTCTGTAGCTTTGTCCTTCCATGGGAGTCGCCCACTCCAGCTCTTTCTTGCCCTGTCAGGTAGGTCCCCTCAAGCAGCCGCGAAAGGTTCAAGTAGCCTCACATCATGTTCATGTTTCTACTAAAACTTCTAATATTTGCCTGGACTACCTTCTTGGGCTTTTTTCTTAAGAATGTTCCAAGGCATCCTCCACTCGAGGAGATGTTCACCTTGAGCGCATAAGGCAGACAGGCACAGATCTTGCCAGAATCCAGGTCTGTCTTCAATCATCCCCAGGCCAGAATAGCAAGCACAGATGTGGATGTCACAAGGATCTTTTGTTGGGAACCTGAGAGGCTGGTCTAACAAGGCTTTGCAGCTCCCTCTGATGAAACATCTCCAAGGCTCTAACATCCCGGGATGCCATGTTGCTTTTCCCCAGATGTCCTCGACTTTGCATTGCCTGATTACCTGCCCATCTTTTAGGCACAGCAGCTCTCGGAGTGGCAGCATCACCTACATGTACCAGCTTCACCTATATGTTCACTGAACATCTTCATATTGTACTGGATCATCAAGTGCAAGCCCATTTCACTGGAGACCGAGGCTGAGATCATTCCTGCTGTTCCTGATCACTGATTGGTGAGAAGGCTGGGCACTGAAGAAAGTTGATAGGAAGAAAATAGATGTTTTCAAAGCATGATTCTGGAGGAGAGCTCTGCAAATCCCCTGGTCTGAATGGAAGTTGAACAAGTGGATCTTAGATCAAATCAAGCCAGAACTTGTCCTGGATGCAAAAAAATAAAAAATGATGAACCTGGTGCTGCCATACTTTGGACACATCCTGGGAAAGCAAGGCTCACTGGGGAAGACAAGCACATGAGGGAGAGTGGAAGGCAGAAGACGAGAAGGACAGCCAAACATACGATGAACTGACTCCATAGAAGATGGCCAAGCCTTAAGTTTACGAGAGCTGAACTCGTCTTGCAAGCGGGGGGCACTTTGGAAGGGAGGCATTCACGGGGCCCATATTTCTCGGAGATGACTTGATGGCAAGTAACCGCATCACTGTGGGGAGGGATGCACTGTGGAACGTTCCTCAAAATGAACGACATCCTGCCCGTGGAAGGCAGGAAGGACACCAGCATCATGCCCGGGCGGAGAGATGGCTCACCAGAGCAGAGCAGAGGCTTCACATGGAGATGGTTCCAGCTCAGTTCCCAGCCAGGAGAAGCCCTTTCTGTTAAAGGGCAAGGCATGCATGAAATACATAAAAAGTTGTGTTAGGAAATGGCTGCTCTCCTATTTGCCTGGAGCAACATGGGTGACCTGTTTGTTCCGCAGAGAAAATGGCATCCTTTGGTGCGAGCCACAGCTGCTAGGGGGTTACAGGGCTGCAGGTAAAGGGTCTGGAAACTGCTTTCCATAAACGGGCTGAACTAAACTGTCAGGAATAGTGAAACGCTCCTGGCGTTTTAATTGTGAGATGAAGATCATCTGGGAGAACAGTGCAGAAGGCTGTGCTGGCAGAAGATCCCTTTCCTTCCAGCTCAGTTCCTCCTCACTGGGAGTCTCGCGCATGGCATTCAACAAGAGCCATCCATTTCTGCTGTACTTACTGTGGGTTTGGCAAGAAAGCAGAGGAGGAGCCTTGGCAGAGGGAGAAGGCCCAGCCACTGCTCCCCTCCTCCATCCCTAAATACAGCAGTATGTGCCATTAACCTTGGCTGGTCTAAGCCGGACTCTCCATATAAACATTTTATGCGGAACATAGTGGAAACCCTTTTTTGCCAGCTGACCTTTTCCTCTCTCAAGGCATTTTGCAGCTGGGATTCACTGGCTTCTAAGAAGCTGACCATGGCCCACTTAAAGTGCACGTGTCCATTAGGAAGCAGAGTATTTGAACTCTGAAGGCAGGAGGCATCCCGTGGTGGGATCAGTGCGAAAAAGAAGTGCAGAGGGAGCAACCAAAGCTCTCGCTTTCCACAAGGGAGCCAACAAATAGGATCATGCGGTAGCATCGCAAAGAAAGCCGTGTGCCCACTCTCCATTAGAGGGAGAGGTCAGCACACCCCCAGTGCAAGGGGGGCTTCCCCCTGGCGTTGCCCAGGCGCCTTTATTTACGCCTGTCGACAACAACGGAGTCTGAAAGCACTTTTATCCATTTTCTACTGAGTCTGTAGATGAGAAACTGGTGGCTCACGGTGAGAAACTTTTGATACGAACTGGAAGGATGTCGATCCACAAAGAATTGTGAGAAGGCTGAAGGTTGAGTGAAATGGCAAACTGCAGCTTTCAAAGCTCTTGCACAGGCAGCACTTCCGGAAAGGGGGCAGGAAAAGCGATGAGGTGGCCCAGAGACCCGAATGGGTCGACAGATGGGTGGTCTTCGGCAGGGCACAGCAGCGTGGGAACTTCCAGGGGCAAGTTGACTAGATCCCCCCAGTTTGTATTCTGTTTATATGTGGAGGTTACTGGATCCTGCTGGTTCTCCAGGTTCTGGCAGCTTCCCATTATACACACATGGTCTGTGTTTTCCCTCAAAACTAGGCAGGCCAGCTCCAGTGCCCTCACCCAGAGGCTTTCAGCACGAACACAGAAACACTCTTGCGCCATGTCTCTTTCCAAATGTGCCTGGGTACATTCAGCTTTTTCACTCGTCCTCTGAGGAATGGTTCAGCTCTCAGTGAATGCCCCACAGTTCCTCTTAGCTTCCCCAAGGGTTCGCTTGCAAAGCTGTGCTCCCCCTTTTTTATACCAGGTGCTAGCTGTTTGATTCCATCCTGGTTCAAAAGGGGGCCTCCTGTTTTGCACAGGCCTGGCTCGTTCAAAAATGTCCCAGTAGCTAAAACATCTAACCTCCCTCCTCACTGTACATTCATCTCATCCATACATGGAGACTTCTCAGCTTCACATGTTGAGCTGTCTCAACACATGGAGCAGGTTGAAAGTTACTTTGGAAGGCCTGGATTTCAGCTTCCTACCTAGAAACCTAACTTTGCTTCTCAGGATATATTAGCCTGCATCACTGAGACAGACCTGCTCCACAATTGCCAGCTGGATCCCAGCTCTCTGCTACACTAACCAGGTAACATATCACATCCATATCCTTTATACCAGACAGAGGTTTCTCCCTGCAGTCTGCATGCCCCATACAGGTGGGTGCCTGACACAGCTGGTCGCAGCTGGTGCTCCAACAGGTCCTATGTAACTCTGCTGGTTGTTATTCAGTCTGCTTACTTTAGCTGCCCCAAGCAATCTTTTGAAGAAGGGTCCGGTGTTCCCATAAATAAAATGGGGCATCCTCATGTCTTTCTTAGTTGCAACTTTGATATGATTGGGATGCTGAGTTTGAAACAGTTTATTAATTATATACTTCCATGTGGTTGAATTGAATATGTATAAGCCTGAGTACTGTAGCATTTGACAAATGCAGTGAATTTAGTGACTATCAGTTAATGAAGTTTTTTAAATGTACATATTTATTATGTGTTTTATGATTACGTTGCATGCCACTGTAGGTACTTTTAGTAGAAGAGTAGGATAAAAGTTGCTTTTGTTACGTTATTTTTCAGCTCCCTGCTGCCTGCCTTCCCCAGTGGCCTTTTACCATCTTGCCAGTGAAGACAAAATGGGGGAACACAAATTTTCATGTACTCCTATTTGATTTGGAAAAACTAGTAGAAGTGCTGCAGTCTGCTCCGCTCAATGGACTAAAAGCATCCAGCTCATTCCACAGCTATGACACTTTGAAGAGAGCGAAAAGCACAGCTGAAAAAAGGACACTGATGTTAAAACGAAATAGAACCTCTGCGTCGCTCACACCGCTGGATGGGCAAGTTCAAATGGCTAGTGAAGAGCAAATCTTTGGGGAGAACAGTGTACTTAGATCTTCAGAACAAAGTGGCGGCATCAAAAGACACAAAAAAGCCAAAAGCTCCAAAAAGGTTAGGAGGCAGCAGCCAGGAAAAGTCAATCTGAATGTCACCACAGATGCAGCAAAGCTCCTCTTATCTTGCCTCTTGCCCTGGGGTGTGGACAGAGAGTTGGATGATCTCTGCGTTCGGGACTTGGATATCTTAAGACTTCTTTATCCAGTCTCATTCGGACTAATTTCAAAAGACAACCGCCTTTCTCTGATGTTGCCAGGGTGGGGCAGTGCTAATCTGGTGATGGTGGAACAGCAGCACAAAGCAGTCAACTTATTTTCCAGCAAAGTGCTGGATCTGTGTAATAAGTACATTGGAGTGGTCCAAGAGCAGAGAAGAAAAAGCACTTGCACCACCGACAGGTCAAGCACTCTGGTCTACTTACTGAGCAGGATATGTTTGGTTCAAAGGATAATCAGCAGGCCTTTAGAAAACACAAGGTAAGGACTTCTCCTTTCTAACTTCCCCCTATAAAAAAAAGGAGATTATGTTAAAAGCAAAAGGAATTGTGGGGAGCTCCAAAGGGATCTCTCCAGGCTGGGAGAATTGGCATCAAGATGGCAGATGCTGTTCAATGTTAGCAGATGTAAATTAATGCATGTTGGGGCAAACCATCTCCAATTCAAGTGCAGGCTGATGGGATCTGAGCTAGGAGTGGCTGATCAAGAAAGGGATCTTATGGCCTGATAGGGCAGGAGAAGGGCCCACTAGATCGCTCTTTGGGAAACTAGAAGTTTTGTTTCCCTGCTTGTGCTACAATCCAGCTTTATTGGATTACTTTTACTTTTATTGGATTACTCCTTTGTGCAGCTTGGCTTTTGATGTCAATGATACTCTTTGGAACAGCGTCTAAGGCAGTGGTTGATGTGCCAAAAGTCTTCTAAATTGGTATCACGGAGGACTCAAGCAAATGCGACGCCCGCTCATTTCTTCCTTGGTGGAATAAATGGCAGTGCTCCCATTCACAATAAAGGCAGCCAGCTTGTACCTCATCCCTCCCAGGCGAGCACGGAGGCTGAGCGCTGCCAGAAGCCAAGCCGGGCCCCATTCAGGGTTGCCCCCCCATCCCTCTGCCGCAGCAGGTGTGCAACGAGATATGCCACCTGTGTTGGACTCTCGTCATCGTGGTCTGTCTTGGGCCACATTTGGGGGCTGCGGGTGCCAAAGGGCCCGGCGCTTTCACATCAGCTGCATTTTAACATATTCTGGGCTGACCTTTCTGCTTTGAGAAGGTGATCCTGCGGCCTTCTCCAGCCCCCCGGGACAAACAGTTCCGGCCGTGGCTTCTGGGAGGGGTGTGCAGAATGCCCGGCTCCCCAACAACAGCTACTCCTGAAGAGGGAGGGTTCCCCTCTCCAGCTGTCTGGCACAGTCAGAGGCGGCTTGCTGCACGCACTGATCCCCCTGAGCAGTGACAACACCTGTCTTCAGTCCACAGAAACCCGAGTCCGCACGCAGCAAGAGGAGGCCCGGGCCTTCCCTGGGGACTGCCAGTGCTTCTGATGAGCCGGCTGGATGTGAGTAACAGGAGATGAGAAGACAGCGTTGCTGTGGGCTTTCTAGGTGTGGCAGGAGAGGACGCCCAGCACACTGGGGAACCTTCCCTTCATCCTTGACTGAGCGTGCTCAGACTGCCTGAGTGCCAAAGCGACCTCCCAGGCCCTTGCTGGAGGGTGTCACAGCTGCCCCTCTTTGCTTAGAACCAACCTGGGCCCTGCCCAAGGGGTTCCCATGGGGGGTCTGCAGGGGCAAAGCAGAAGCCCCACACCCACCAGCAGCCACAGGTTGTGCTGCACCAGGCTGGATCATTTTTGTCCCTGAGGCCTGCAGGAGTTGCTGTACTTTTCTGATCCCCACTGAAACATCTGTTATCATCTGTTTTAATGCAAAAATATTTTTAGTGTACACGCGTCCTGCTTATAGAGAGAACAGTGCTGAGAATTTGTGAAAGCCCATTTTCTGCAGTGTTGTGCAGCCACATCCACCGCAATAGCAAAGAATTTCTGTTGCACCCCAAATTATGCTTCCTCTCAACCCCAGCACAGCCAGACATCTGACCCGTAATCAGGTCTTGGTTTTGCATTTTCACTGCTGTTTGTTAGTTTGCTTTAATCAAAGCATCTTGCAGCACCTAAGATATTGATTCTGGCCTAAACTAAAGTCCATTTGATTATAATTGTTATTATTTATTTCATTTGAGTGCCACCCAAAAGCTCTCTGGGCATCGCACGAAAGAAGTGCTTGGTTTTTTTTATTGTGGTAGCAGAATTGGCCTCAGGGGTGGAATGAAACCATACCCTCAGTTCCTGGGTTTGGCAAGCCTTCTCTGGAAGAAGCACAAGTCTGCTGTCACAGCTGACCAAAGGCACTTTAGCAGCAAAGCCAGCCAGAGAGCTGCCACATGCTTTGGGGAAGAGCAGAATTGCATCCGAGACGGACGATGCTTTGGGTGGATTCAGATAACGAAGTTCCCCCTTCCATAACGAATACGAATTGACATCCATCAGGGATCTTGAGCTTCCTGGGAGAACTTTGTGTTGTGGGCCCGAAGCCAGCACACGCTGGGTGAGCTGCAGAGCCGTGCACACGCCTCATTCTGATTTTCACGGAGCATTGCTCAGCCCTTGCAAGGATTTGTTTTCCTTTCCTGGTCAGTGTTCTGTGTCAGGAATCATGGATTTAAAAGCAAGTCCAGCTTGTCTTGACGATGGGAGCGTAGGAAGTGCTGCGCACCTCAGGGTGCTCGGCTGCGTCAGCCGGGACCAGCTCCCGCCTTTTAAGCCAAGCCAGACTTTTGCTCCCTGGCCCTGCTGGCTTTCTCCTGTGGGTGCACCAGAGAAGAGTCCCCCCGCCCCCGCTGCCTCTTCCTCCCACCATCTTTTTCTCTTGACATCCTGCCTTAGCAGTGCGAACACCCCCTGGGGTCCCTCACTGCTCTCCTTTCCATGTATTTATTTATTTATGGATTTATATCCTGCCTTTTTCCTACAAAGGGCTCAAGGCAGCTTACATCTCCTCCTCCATCTTATCCCCACAACAACAACCCTGTGAGGTAGGTTGGGCTGAGCGTCCGTGACTGGCCCAAAGTCACCCAGTTGGCTTCATGGCTGAGTGGGGACTAGAACCCAGGTCGTCTGAGTCCCAGTCCCATGCTCTTAACCACCACACCACACTGGCTCCCATGTAGCTTTATATAATGAGTGTAGACAATTCATATTTGTTCCAACTGTACCTTGAAGTATTGCTTAGTTGAAAAATAGGTACCAGTAAGACTGAATGGATGGAATCGTCAGTTTCCCCCACATTCAACACTTTCGAATTTCAGCTTCTTCCCTTCTGAAAAGAAGAAATTTTCAGACTTTGATAAATTCTTACTGAAAATAAACTGAAGTGATCCCAAATTTTCCCAAATTTCTGGTGAAAATAAAATAAATAAGCTATTTTGGTATTTCAAAGCAGGGGAAATGATACTCAGAATTACAGGCATAACTTGGGCAATAATAATTTGTTGGGGGCCCTTATGGATGTTGTATCATACCATGGAATGAATCTTAACCTGGGGAGCAGAACTCCCCTTTTAAAACAGGGCCCTGCATCTCCTTCAATGTGACGTATCCTACAAACAGAAAGTGCAAGCATAGTCAACGATATCAGGATTGTTAAATTGGGGGTGAGTTTCCTGTTCGGTTGTAAAGGGTTAACAGGTCAAGTGCCCTTTGTAAACCCCCCCCCTTCTCTTCTTCCAGTCATCTCTGACAGAGCCACTGGGATGTTTGGTTTGGGTGTTTATCCTCTTTAGACTGCATGTTACTGGACACAGAATTTTCTGTATATTTTTCAGGCCCATTTGGTTTTTCTGCTCATGGATTGGATAATGCTTCACTGGTTAGACTTATTTCTTGCTGGAGAGACCAGTCCATACAGGTAGGAAATGGGTATTAGCCACAGGGCTTGATCCGCAGTGTTTCAGGAAGCCCGAACAAGGTCACCGCGGTTTGGATGCCTTCCGAACGGCACAGCGGGAAGGACCTCAGATGGGTAGCACACCTGGATTGCCCGGCTGCCCCGCCTGTCTTCATTCCCATGTGCACGCAGACCTTTGTGGGCATATCGGAGGGACTCACGGCAGCCTGGCATTCTGGCTGGCTACGTTTCTTGATCGCTGATGGAGGAGCCCCACTAGACCTGAGGCGCGGGGTGCAATTCCTGGATTAACTGGGGTGGCATCTGGCACCAGTGCGAGGGGAGCTTCAGCCCCTGTGAGGGAGGAAGCTGCTGCAGCAAGCTGGCTGTGGGGCACTGGGGTGGCAGGGGGGCTGTAGCCCCTGGCCTCTGCCTTGGGTCAGGGCCAGCTGGCCCACACGGGAGCTGCTCCTCAGAGCATGGCTGGGCTGGGGCATTTCAGTCCGGCTGGGGCTCACAGATGGTGCTCCTGCTGCACAGAAGATGCATCCGGAGAGGAGAGAGAGCCTCTGTCATGCAAAGGAAGAGCATGTGTCCCAGGCATGGCCTGCAGACGGGAAGCCAGTCAGGAGGGGAGTGTGGGCATTGTCTCCCGAATGCCTAGGTGTGTGGTAGCTTTTGACACGTTAGAAGACAGAGGACAGTGACAACTGGCTGTGCTGGAAGAGCAGGTGGCTGAAAAAGGCTCAGCCGGCCCATCAGAGGGTGGCCCCCTCCCCTCCCCTCCCCTCCTCGGCCCCTTCCAGTTGCAGCACGCTGCAGCTCCCCCACTCTCCTCTCTGATCCCTCGCAGAGGCCATGACCCGAGAGGATGGCAGGGTCAAGGGCAGATCTGCCCCGCCAGGCCTGGCCTCCCCCCGCCACCCTCGGCTTTCCCCCGAACTGAGCATGGGGAGAAGAAGCACTCCCCCTCCTTCCTGCCCGGAAGCTGTGCCTGGGAGAGGGGGCGTGTGGGAGGCACGCAGCAGAGCTAGGAACAGGGCTGTTTTCGGGTTTTAACCATGGCCGGCCACCCTCCTCACCAGTAATCACCATCTCCGGCAGATGACTGAGGCCATCCAAGCCGCCTTGCTGGCCGAAGTTCAGTGGGGCATGAGGAACCAGCGGAGGATGTTGCCGAACGGCCACAGGCAGGCACCTGCCAGTGAGGAGGAGCCCAAGACTGACCAGCCAGAGGCGAAAAGGAGCCACCCCTTGCTGGGTAAGGGTCACAGCTGCTGGTGGGGCTAAGGGCTAGGCGAGGGGGACAAGCCTGCCAGGCAGGCCCCTGCGTTGGCGCTGCTGCGGATCCCACCGCTTCCACCCACCTGGGCAGCTACTCCGGTGGTCCTGCCTGTTTGCACGCTTCAGGTACGCACAGAATGGGTGTGGCTGCGTATGCTTGTGCGAAATGCTTCCAGTATTCATTCCTTATGGTATGTCAGTGACTTACTGGAAACAGGATAGGAAACAACAGATCCATTTCATTTTATAGATAACATTCATGATCTACAAATTTATGGGAATGAGCCAACATTTCCAGATTTATATTTTATCCACGAGAGCAAACATATATAAAAAATGTACAGCTCCCATTTGGTGACTGCATAATATGAAATGTGGACTCTTTATACTTGGGTATAGAAGAATCCCACTGTGGAAATGAGTTTTACAGTTGGATCATTTAATTTTACAGCAGACCTAGTTGCTGTAACTTTTAATGGTGTAGGAAAGCTTGAATCTGAATTTATGTTATGAGGTGATATCCAATTTTCTTTGGCCCATTAGCTGAGCCTTAAAATTAAGTGACCCAAAGTTTACATCCAATCTTATTAGTGAGCCTTCTCTGTGGTAGCTAATTTATAATCTCATGGTGTGCGTGTGTCTGTCATGAAAATTTGTGACTAGCATGCCCTGTTCCAGGAATCTCAAAAGGTCCCCCCTTTTCTGAAGCCATAAAGAATGTGGCTCTCTGTGAGCGAGAGGACGGTGACAGCGCCAGAACCGAGGCCGTGTGTCAGGCTGTTCTCTTTACACCGGATCTCCCCCACCTTCTGTCTTTCTTACCTGAAATCTACGCCAGTTTGTTTGGAAAAAGGCTGTCTACTGTACTTCATGCACAGCTAGGGCTACGCATTCTTTGGCGCACCTGCCACTGCTCTGATGAGGCTTGCTATAAGAAGGCACGCATGGGGTTGCAGCCTGAGGGTGCTCAGGTTGCTGCCACCTCGGGGGGGGGGGGGGAGGGGCTTCAGCGAAGCTTGTGCACTGGGGTTCTGCCACCTGGATTTGGGTGCGACGTCTTCACAGCAGGGTCCATGCTGCGTTGACAGGGGCCTCCGAGCGCTCGTGGGGGTGCCCGAGTTAGACGCTCTTTCCCTCCATTTGCTCTTTGCACGAGAACCCCTTAGGCCAACTTGGCATGGATCTTCTGAATCTTCACGTTAATGGTACGTTAAATGAATCTTGCTGCGTCGGCCAAAACGAGCTCCAAGCATCTGCTCTCCAAGCCTGTTTTCAAATTAGAGGGGGAGAAGTGAAGTTGGTGTGAACAGTCCACAAGCCCCATCCACGAACTCCCACCAGTTCTGGGCAACAGATCCCCTCTCTCCCTCAGCCTTTTGAAAGCAGCAGCTGGGGGGCATCTACCCTGGTGAACTGAGCAGGGGCCCCTCTCAGGCTGGCTTCCGGGAAAAGCTCCCAGGGAACCCATGCTTGGCGGCAGCAGAGCCTTCCCTCTGGACTGCCGGGGCTCTCATTCGCAGGGCGTGTCGTGGTGTGTGGGATCGCAGCTGCCCCCGATGCGGAGATTGCCACCGGCTTGGCTGGCCGGGCAAAAGCAGATGGGAGGAGGTTCCTTGGCAGCCCCGAGAGCACTGGGTGCTGGAGGTCCGTGCCGGGTGCTCACGCACACAGTCTCTCTCCCCTCTGGCATATGCAGCTCTGAGACCATTAGGACGATGCTTCAAATTTCAACCCTTTCCTGGAAATGGAGGCAACTCAATTTCGTATTTTATCATCTAACCTGTGGTTTGACTTGGCTACTGTATTATCTCATAGACGTTCATTTAGAACTCTACCTTGATCCAATATTCTCTAATATTAGTGGTCAAGTATTGAAGGAAGTGAACTGGAAGACTCTGTAGGACTGCCGCTTATTTCATTCTTTGCTTCATGCGTTTTACCCGAGAACCCCTTAATGCAACAGAAATCAGATTTATTGCGTATTTTTACACAGAATCCAATTGTACTGGCGCCATCCCAGACTCATCCAAAACATTGCAAAGGATAAGATGCTGCTAGGATATCGCTCAAGACCCCCGTGGAAGGCATTTCCTTGCAGCGCCACTGCCTAGTGTTGCTCACCTAGGGGACACGCTCTCATCTGCAGAGGAAGGTCTCCCGTTGACCTTTGTCTTCAGAAGGACCTTCCTGGGGGTTTGTGTGAAACTAGCTCAGTAGAGGAGCTCCGGTCTGGGTGAGTGCCCCAGGGTGCCTCCCCCTTCTGTTTGTGCCCTGGTGGGGGAGCCGAGCCTGGACAGAGGCCGCGGAGTGAGAGCTTCTGGGACTGCACTGGGGGCTTTGGCCCCATCCCGCCCACGCTGTCGTCTTCTGCCAGGTCAGGCTGCAGCTTTTGCGGGTACATGTGCATGCACGGCTTTTCGTGCTCAGGGCTGCTTCTAAACATGCTGCCTTGAGCCATCGGAAGGCCTGCGCCTTGCAGAGGTGACCGGTGGCCTGTTGCAGCACCTGGGTGGCTTGGATCCTGGCCTTTCCGCCGCTGGTGCTGCTATTCTCAGGAACCATCTCCAGTGACGCTTCGGCGAGCCGCTTTTGTTGTAGACTTGCAGATCAGGTAATATCCCTTTTCCAGTTCCATATTTCTCAGCTCTGGTCCCGGTTCTTATTCTGAGAGCTCTGCGTTCTTGATGCATGCACTAGGCAGAGAACCTGGAGTGGGCAGTCCAGCCCCTGTGGGAAGGACCCTTCCCCAGATGAGGCTTGAGGTGGTACTGGGATGCTCCTGCACTGCAAGATCAACGCACCACCTGAAGGCTGCTCTGCCCACTCCTGTGCTTTCCAGAACCAAGCAGTGTAAAACCCCCCAGCAATCATATCTATTGAACAATCCCAGCTAAAACATCTGGCAATTCCTCCCTCTTCAAATGGAACGCAATGGTTAGAAAACACAAACACGATTTAATTAGGCATCACATTAGCAATATCAGGAAATTACTCATAAGCAATTAATTCAGCGGCTAACTTGTTTTTTGCAGTACGAATGTGGAGCGCTTCAGATAAAGCATGCCTAATAGGCTACAGGCAGACTTTCACAGTGACGCCACAAGTTCCTTTAGGAATTTTGTGAAGTTTGTGAGGCCATTCACAGCATTGGCATCCCCCAGAGCCTCTCCCACCTTTTCTAGCCCTCTTAGCCAGGCTTTTAGGAGAGAGGAAAGTCTGGTATTACATTTCTAATGGCAAAATCCCAGGGCAAAAGCCTTGGGGTAAGTTGCGGTTCTGCTTTGGTGTACTGTGGCGCCACCTTCTGGTTGGTTAACAGAATACGTAGAAAGGCAGGGAAAGGCAAGCCCCGGGGGAAAGCAAAGGGCATTCTTCCCCACCATGAAAATGGGAAAAGGAGCAGCAACAAAACAGTGGGTTTAACCGATTGTGTATCTAGATTATTATTTCCAAGACTTGCCGTTAAGGGGAAGAGGGGAGGGCAACATCGGCTGTCCCTTTAAATCCTAAAAGGACAGCAGGCATGTCAATACATGGTGGGTGGCTGGGAAGTTAACTGTGTGCAGCGGAAGGCAGCCAAGTCTGGAGCAAGGTGCAACCTTTTTCTGTGCTGTAATAAAGTAGCTGTTCATCTGTGGTCAGAGACTGTCATGAAAGACCTTGCGTTCTTCTGCTTTACTTTGCAGAGGGGCATCAGACAGCTTTGCATCATCTCACTCTATCCATCAGGGCCCGCAAGCAGTGCATTCTGTGGGAACTGTTCCTGTTTTCCACAGACAGCTCAATAGCTTGTCTGGGGATGTGATTAATGGCCTCCATGCCCCAAACCCTCCCGCTGCAGCCCAGCTCGGCAGGACCAGAGCCTCCTCTTTCTAGCCAGGGCATTTCTTGTCCATGTCCTTCCCAGCACAAGAGGCGAAGCATTTATATCTGGCCTGTTGCAAGCTGCAGGACAGATTCCCCGTTCTTCTGCAGCAGAAGCTATTAGATTTCCCCCGAAGTGGAGAGCTGGCAGGGCAATGACAGGGACTCCTGCTTATAGCTGCTCCTTCACCCACTTACCCCCTTTCACCTTCCATGCAGCATTCATACTGTTCCCGGCCAATTTTTGGGACTCCGCCTGTTTCTCAAGCTGGAAGCCCCTCTGGGCATGTCGGCCTGTTACTGCCTGGGAAGCTGTTAGGGCCAATGGAGAGCCCCTCTCGGGGACAGAAGGGGCTGCTTTGGATCCAGGGAAGGTCAGTGGCCGGAAAGGAGGGGAAGCCCACGTGGCAGCTGCCTGCATGGCCAGTGCCGCAGATTCAGGGAAGCTGGAAGGCATGTCAAGAACCGGGACCCTTTAGAGGTGTGAAGTCTCTGTGCCACAAGGAAGAACATTCTGCTGCAAATGGCTTAAACAGGATTGAGGATTTTTGTGGCTGCACGGGCAGTAAGGAATTATTTGTTTTGAACTTTAAAAATTTAGTGGTTGAATGATGTAGAGAACCGACACACAGAAAATCCCCCAAGGTTTGTTTCGTGGGAGTTACCAAAGAGATTCATTTGTGTTCCAAGGGGAACCCAAGGACTTGCAGGGTTGCAGTGGGACTGAGGAGCTTTCCTGGAAAGCAAAGGGGTACTGTCCCCAGCAACATGAAAAGGAGGTGTGTGGCTGCCACTTGAGACAAGTGGGGGGTGGGGGGGAGGCCTCAGCAATGCTGGATCAGCCAGGTGAGAATGAGGGCTGGCAGGTGGACCTGCCGCTCTGCAGCCGCTGCTTGGCTTCCAAGGGAAGAGAGGGAGGCCTGGCTGCAAAGAAAGAGGTGGGCAGGGCTCAGGTTGGAATGCATGTGCACAAGCCCAGGAGAGTTCAGGACAGAGCCCCTGTGGCGGAAAGGAGAATCCCTTCGTGCCAGAATCGCGCTCTCAAACGTCTGGGAGGACTGCGCAGCCCGCATCGGTCAGTGCGCCTCAGAGGGCACTCTTGGTACAGAAGAGGATGCCCCAAATGCTCTGTACGGCTGAAGCCTCCCTCGCACCAGTGAAGGCTAAAGGGGTTGAGGATTTGGGGTTTGGAAAGAGAGCAGCGAGGGAGGACATGATGCAAGGTCCGTCGGACCATGCGGGCATGTGGAGAGCAGGCATGGCACTCTCCCTCGTGGAGGGACCCCATAAAATGGATTTGCAGAAGGTTCGGGTCGACCGAGCAAAGCTTGCCTTCACGCAACGTATGATTCGCACTTGGGACTGAATTGCCAGCAGACGTGGGGAGGGCCTCTGGCTTGGGGCTTTGCAAGGGGATCAGAGCAGGAGGAAGAGGAGCGATCTGTCAGAAGCACTGGGTCCTGATGGCTAAATGGAAGCCCCCTGTTTGCCCGCAGGTGCTGTGGAACAGCACCAGCCACCAGGGACACGTGGAGCAGGCTGCTGCCTTTGCTTTCCGCTCACGTGGCTCTCCCTGGGCTTCTGGCTGGCCACGGTCAGACACGGGATGCTGCTGGACTGGATGGAACCACTGTAAGCTTTCAGCTGCAGTGGCTGCACGGAGAACCTCCATGCTCAGGGGCAGTTTGGCCCTGTTGGTGGGGGAGGAGCTGTGTGTGCTGGGGAGGGCTGCTTATTATGCTGCCCTTCTGGGAAGCATCCAGCGTTCAGTGGCTCCGACCCACACAGGAAGCTTGAAGGCTGCTGCCTGTCTCTTCGAGTTGCCCAGGGGGCGGAGGTGAGGCAGCATCGCCCTGTTGGGCTGCCGCTCCCCTCCGCCTCACTTAATGAAGGGTTCCCTGCTTACAGGATCATGCACATGCTAGAAGGGGCCCCAGCAGGGGAAACAAAGCCCCCGGCTTCCTGGGGCATCTTGGTTTGTGCTTCCAAGGACGCAGATCCCTTCCCATTTACATGAAGGGCAGTGGTGGAGTGGCTTTTGGCACTGTGTCTTCCTCCACAGCCACCAGATTGGCACCTGCTTTATCTCTGGAGCTCATTAGGGGAACAGTTTGTATCTCTGCTCTCTGCATTTGGTGAAAGGGATTCTCACTGACCCTGCCAGACTTGGGTCATGAGGTCAGCGGGTCTCGTTTATTATTCAGAATTGCTTTCTGACCTTTCCTCATCCAGGCCAAGGAAAGTTGTCTCCTCGCTGGTTGGATGCTCTGTAAACCAAATACTCATTTCTCGTGTAAATGATTTTCTTGCATTGCCCTGAAAACATATGATACACACAGACACGGGTAGAAAATAGGAAAGGAAGAAAAAAGCACATGCTGATTTGTCTGTCTTGGGAAATATCCATTGTAAACATCATGGCATTGGTGAAGCAGGTTATACAATCCACATTCTGCCACTTTAATCTTATTGTGAAGGCTCGGCACTTACAAAAAATACAGACACACAATGAGACATGTACATGCAGCTCTTGATCAAGCTCAGGTTTATGCAAAGTAAGATAATCTGGAGCATTACCTTTTCATTTTGTTCATTGCCACAGCTGGTCTCGAGGCAGAGTCCAAGAAGCACTGCGAACATTTGAAATGGGACGTATAACTGCAAAGATGGCAGTCGCCTTTCCAAATGGCAGGCCTGTGGACTAGCGGGAAAAATTTGCCAGTGTGCATTTCCCCTCTCTGTTTAGCCTTTCTTCAGCAGCCCACTGTAGCCTGAAAATGCACTGCAGCAAAAAAAAAAAAAAAAAGAGAGAGAGAAGCTAAAATTAGCCCGTGAAAGCCTGATCGTATTCTAGATGTGTTCCCATAGCTAAAGAGTAATTGAGGGCACTCCGGACGGCCGTAATGGCACATCACTCGATGGCCACAGCAGAAGGGTTCCTGCATGAACACACTTGCGATCCTCCTCAGGAAGTAGATGCGAGTCCCAGAATCCTTGTCCTCCTCATTCTCACTGTCGTTTTGGAGGTCTTTCACCTCAGACCCCCTCCCAGCTCTTCTTTTTATAAAAGAATGGAGCCACTCTTGAGGGGGTGCCCAGCTTTTTCCAATTAGTCCTCCTTTTGTCCCCAGGTGGCTAGCAGAGGTGGCAGCGCCAGGATAAGTGGTGTCTTCACACTCCTTCCTTCAGGGCTCCTTTCTGGCTGGCCTAGAATGCCACTCTTGGGGGGCTGCTTCTCTTGCAGCCTCTGGGCCAGGTCGCAGCTATTTACTTCAAGGACTGGTCCTTGAGCGCGATGGCATCTCCCCTGCCTGGGTCCAGAGGCAAAACCCTCCCCGCTGCTTGGAGTCATCCCGCTGTCGGAAGTCAGGCGGGCTTAGGACAGCCTTATCCTTCTAGCTGTGCAGAGGCTAACACCCATTTGGCATTTGGGTTTGGGAATGCCTTGGCGTTTGGCCACAATTAGAGATGACACCTTTTTAAGCTTCTTTTGGAATCTTCTGTGGAGCCGTTTCCAAAGTGAGAGTTGCCCTCTCTCTGTAAGATGCTAACATGCCTGGGCACCCCAGTAGGCCTGACAAGAAATGCTTAACAGGGGCTTGCATGCCACACTCTGAAACAAGACCATGGCCTGCACTTTCTGCATGAAGTTAGCTTATTGCCTCAGAGAAATACAGACTTGCAAAAAGCTTTCTGGGGTATCATAAAATGCTCAGTGGAGTCCTGCACTGAGCAGGACTGCTATGATTCCATGGCACCCTGATGTTACTGCCTGCAGTCCATTGGCAATCAGAGCGGAGGTGGCTGCTTGCCTCCCACACCTTTTTTGTAGCTTCCAAAATGAACAGGAGGCTCCTTGGCCAGGCTGCTGCATTAGCAGCCAAATGAATGGGAGCGACCAGGTGCGACCAGGTGGCCCAAGGTGCTCCTGCATGGAAACAAAATCGGGATGTTTGGGAACAGCTCACGTGGTCCAGGGCTTTTGATCCCACCCTGCAGGTCTCTCCCCACCCATCCTGCTTTTGCCCCATGTTTTTAACTGTTTGGGGGATTGTCCATCCTGGGCTGCCTCTCTGAACTGTACATGGGGACTGATTCTGAGCATACTGGAACCCCAGCAGCCAATTCTGGGCCACAACATCTACTCCTGCGTGTTTGAGAAATGACTACTGTGGGCTTTTTCAGAGTCACTGTGGTTGTGGACAGTTCCTTCCCCTGCATCTTATCATGATGACAGAGGAGCCGGAGCGAGTGCGGGTAATGCCTCCAAAGCGAGCTGAGACCCCTCCCACAACAGAAGGCCCCTATTTGAGTGAAGAGCCCCCATAGGTCATTGTGTCTGCCATTCATTTATGCATGCATGTATTGATAGGCTGCCTATAACTGCCGAGGCCGCCTTAGGTGGCTTACAATACATAATGTACATAATACATTTATTTAAATGGATGTTCGTATATTACATTACAAAGAAATAGCAACACTGGGCTGTGTTTACATAAAGCACTTAGTGCAACTTGAAGCATGGCAGACAGCGACAACATTTAACAGGGCTAGAGACCGATTTCTGAGGAGGAACTGGTGGGCCCATGCTCCAGAAGCCGAACCAGCTTTGCTGAGAGAGAGGACGGTGGTCCCTTCCTGCTTCTGTTCTAACTGGCCCCCACAATGCCTTGCAGGCTCTCCTGACTGCAGAAGGAGGAGGCTTGGAAGATTTGTTCTATCAGCAGAGGCCTCTGGGGTGGGGTTAGGGCGGGAAGAAACATTCTTCAGCTTTTTACAGATGCCATTGGAGAACAGTTCCAGATATTTGGGGAGGAAAACATGATAAAAGTCCTCATTTTTAAAACCACAAAGCATAGTAAGATTAAAGATCATGTTGTCATTAGCAGGAGGAGGAAACGTCTTTAGGAAACAAATACGCACTTTTGACGTTGCCCTAAATACCATCATTTTCATTATGATGCTCCCCATACGTGTGAAAATGACAGGCACTTGAGGGCCATGCAAAATGCACCCTGCCTGCTGCAGGGAAGTCGCTCCAGACGGCTCCTTGGGCGCATCTCCACATGGGTGGCATTGCACAAATCCTGCTGCACCAAGAGATACTGAAAGGCCCAGGGAGAGCCCTCCAGCCTGCAGGAGAGGAAGGAAAGCCACATCGGCCCTGCCCATTGGCTGGACATGGCTAACTTGGTTTGCCCCTTTCCTTGATTTTTTTAAGCACTAGGCAGCTCTAATTTAGAAAACCCAACCTCTTAAGGATCCATGAGCACATGTTGCCCTGATCTTGTTTTTACAAATGCATGAAAACATAAAATTTCTGTCAAGCAGGAAGGAGATTTGCTGAAGAACAGTGATATTTTGAATTTTTCCCTCATGTGCTACCTTGATCACCAAGACGTGTGGTGGGCAATTAGAAGAAGAGATGGGTTCTGTACGTGAGTGATGAAATTCTGCTCGTGGCTCTTTCAAAAAATTTGGCTTGTTAATGATGTGTGTCCAAGCGGCACAGGCTCTTGGAAGAGAGATCCTTGGCTTGCCAGGTGGAATCCTCGCCAAATACCTGCATCCACTCAGAAGCGTTTAGGCTCTTACGAACTGACCTCCCAGACTGAGTGTTCCAGTATCTATCACAAGCTAGCTTACCAAGTGCATTGTAAAGAACAAGGTTGATACTCAGTTTTAAGACAGATTAAGTTGTTGTATAACCTACAATCGCACTGTTCTTCATTTAGAAAAATTAAGAATTAGGCCTTTCTTTGTATTTAACTTCTGTGTAATTGGATTGGGAGCAGCTGAAACATCTTGGAGCTGCGGCCTGTAAGAAGATGATCCCAGCTGTTTTGCAGAGCTTAAGGCAGCAGACAGATAACGTGATAATGCGAAGAAGACTCACACTAAAGCCTTAATCCCAGTTTTTCATCAGCTTCTTCCATCAGTGATTCTTTAACCACAGAGCTGCTTGTTGATTGAGCTCTGACTTGTTCATATTTGCAGGCCAAGGAGGTTGCCTAAGAAGAGGCTGGCTTTGTATTCCCTGTGTTTGGGGTCGGGGGGCGGTGGCACCGTTGCTTGTGCCTCAGCATTTCGCAAGGGCCACGGCCTGCCCAAACCTCTCTCTCACCAAGGCAGCCACGTGCTTTCTCCAAGGAACTGTTGCTCCCGGCGCTCTGCTGTGCTCTGGGTCCCTGCTGACAACATTAACATGCCTCTACCCATCCCTGGTCGGGCTCTTAAATCCTAAATGCAGCTCTTGTCCTTGACCTGCCTTGGGAGGACGGGTGCTCCCCCACTTCCAGCAGCAGGAACAAGGAGAGGAGAGCGTCAAGCTGGATTCAAGGCTCCTCCCTGTGTTCTGCAGCATGTTTTCGTGGGTCCGCTCAGCGACTGGCGCAAACTTTGCAGCGGCTGGCTGAGCAAGCGGGAGCACGGTGCTTTAGCCTCGAGCTGAGGCCCTTCTCGGTCAGACGGGTGGCAGAGTGGTTGGCTCAGTTTTGCATGGATGCTCCTCCATCTGGCACGAGCCCGGCGAGGTCCCTGGCCAGTGACCAAGTCAAGGACTTTATTATGCTCAGTGGACCAGCATATTGACAAGCTCCTAGAACAGTGTCCAAAGCAATTATTTAACCCCAAACAGCAATTATAAAGATAAGTGCAGGCTCAGGTTAGAGCCAGGTGTGTTTTAATCACTGCTACAGAAAACTTAACAGTATTCAGAGTAGCATATGCTTTTACATCAGAAAGAAGTAAATGAACATAAAAGGCATCTGGATGGCCAGGCAAATTACACAAAACTGGTTCATTAGCCGTTTTTCTATATCCCGATAAAAAGAATGATCTAAAAGCACATGAGACACTGTTTCACTCTCCTCTGACTCACACAGAACACCTAAGATCAATATACGGAATTTTCCTATATTGCCTTCAGGAACAGCTGAAGGAAGGCAATTACAACCAGCTTTTCCAAACGGAAAGCATGGCAGGATCATTTGCCAGAGCGGGGGACTGGGGTGTGCTGCCCTGCCCCCCGGGCTCAGCCTGGGGACGGCCCCTGGTCCTGCTGCCGACTTCGTCAGGAAGACAGTGCTTGAACAGTGCCCTGACCCCTCCTGTCCCACTGGGGTGAGACTTCCAGGAAGCAGCCAGTGATCTCCAGCTCTGGATGAGTTTTGTTGGACCGCCTGGGCTCAAAGCCACCCTGAAGCATCAATGAGGGGAGCCAATAGAGGGGAAAAGAAGCTTCAGCCAGACATTAAAGGGAGCAAGCCGGGTTCTGGTTTCAGCTTTGGGGTGGCTGGCCTTGAGGGGCACGGTCGCTCTTATGAACCAGCTTGGCACATGCAAAATGGCTCTCGGGAATTGGATAGAACTGTTTTGAGAGCAGTGAAAGTGGGACGGGTCGGCCTGTGTCCCATGCAGATGCCGGGGAGTCACTTCCCTGGCCAGTCTCCTGCCTGCCGCTTGGTTCTGGGTCGGGATTAGCACCGGCTTCCTGGCTGACCCCACCTACATCGGTGTCACCAAGCGATATTCCCCCTTGCCATATGCTGCTGTATTCACCCCAGAGTCCTAATTTCAGACTCGCTCAAAATTAATTCCTTAATCTGTCTCCAAAAGTGTAATGAAGATAATTGACAACCTGACATTTAATCCGTGGAATCACAACAGCCTGGTCTCCAGTCAGGGCATTGCTACACATATCAGCAAAGTCCCTTGCAAGTGTCGCCCGGCCTCATCTCGTTCCCAGATGCTCCCTGCCCGCACCGAGCTGCCTGCCGGAGAGCCCTCACGGTCTGGTGGGGCTTCCTTGAGTCCTGAGGCTTGGCTTCCATCACTCCTGCGCTTTCTTCTCATCGTGCTTTGTCCCGGTCTCGGGGTGTGAAGTCCCCCTATGAGGGCTCCTAAGACGCTGGCCAGTAAAATGCAGCATCCAGCACAGAGCCCCCATCTCCAGGCTTCGCCATGTGAGGGGCCACAGACATCTCTTTTGTCTCTAGGCACAAACTTCTTTGCTCTGAGTGATACCTGGAGCAGTCCTGGAGCTTTGGCGTAAGATGCGCCTTCCTCTCTTTTGCCTAAGGCAGAAGGTTGCTGTGGCTGCATTTGTTTTTCAAACATCTCATCCCCACCTTCTGCTTGACTAGGTAGGCTCAGGTCACCAGGTTCCTTTTAGTCTTTGTTCTGTTTATTTCAATCAAGAGGCTCTCGTCGAGGTTACTAAGCTTTTGTGATTGTGCAGATATGTGTATCTTCAACATATAAAGTGACTCCATCTCTTTTCTGTTCTTTTTGTTCTTTTGGAACAAGTTATATCTTTCAGCTGCCGAATTCCAGTCATAAGAGTCATAATGAAACCAGATTTCAGTTATGCTACCAAGTCATGTTCTCCCTCCTATATTAAGAGGTCAAGTTCATTGCTGTTTGTTCCCAAACGCTGGGCACGGGTGCACAGGCACCGAAGACCCTTGCTTTACACTCTAGTTATCTTCCTGTATTTTTTGACTGGGCGCTGTCAGTGTTGTGTCTTCAGTTGTGGTACATAAACCTCCATCTACTGTCGCCCGCAAGTTTACCTCTCCCTCCCCTGTAGGATTCAGTATGAAGCCACCCTCTTGATGAATTTCTTCATGCTGTGGCCAACTTTCTTTCCAGTCCTTGTGAGAAACACCCTGTCCCTTGCCTGCAGCCCATCTTCCAGGAAGTGTCGCCCGTGGTCCCAGGACCCAGACCTGTTGCACTGGCATCACCTTCATTGGCAGGCATTTGAAGAGGGGAGGGGAGGGTTCATTCCTTTTCTATTCTTTCTCCAAGTACTGGAAGGATACATGAGAAAGCCATTGGGATCATCTCAAAGTCCTTGCCTTTCCTCCCCAAAGTTTTCAGGTCTGATAGGGTTTCTTCAAAGCTCTGCTCGGCAGTATCATGTGTTCTTACACTGAGGAGAAGAAACAGATGTTTCCGTGGGCTTTTTAAGCACTGGCAACCCTCAGTCAACCCTCTGATCTGCCTTGCAGGGAGACGGCCTTATAATACAGCTTAAATGAAGTTATAGCTTCAAGTGATAGTACTTAATTGATTACTCCCATACATTTTTATTTATTTGCCTGCCCCCTGAAATGTTTGAGTGCTTCCACCAGTCCAAGAGGAATTTGGCTGTTTCTCAAATACCCTCCATTTCAAAGGGGCTGTTGAGCTGGATCACAGTGGTTTGCCTATCCATATCTGTAACTTTCTTTGTGCAAAACAATGGCCATGTTTCGACTTACCCATTTTAGACAAGATACCAGAAAGTATTACCTCGAGGAAATTAGAATGTACATTTAGGTTAAAGTGGAAATCTTGTTGGATTTGCTTTGTTTCTTAGTAGAACCCCAAAGTCCAACCAGAGCCAGATACACAATTGTGGCATACCCTTGGAATAAAAGAACAGAGTATGCCTGAGTGCTTGTGGTCCTTTTGTACGAAGACAAATGTCCACTTTGTCACCTTAATTTAGGACAGACAGAGGAGACTTTTGCTTCCTGTTGCATGAGCAGGAGTTAGAAAATCCGTGCTAATCTACGGCACGCTGCTCAGAGGTCTTCCAGTAGATCCTGATGTACCTTCTGCCCCATCCGCGCCGTACGCCAGGGATGCAGCCAGGTGTGTTAGAAAGGCTGGACAGCCAGGCAGAAGTGGAGAGTAGGAAGATACGTTGGCGGATTGATGGGCCCAGGAGTAGCATGGGAAGTTGTTACAGCGCCCGTGTTCTGCTTCTTTGTAGTTGCCAACAGCACGGTCAAGCGTGACAGCTGCACGGCCTCTGTGGAGAACCGCGGTGGAGAGGACGGTGCCGAGGGGCGGGTCTCGGAAGCGTCGGAGAACCCACGTGAGTTGAGCCCATCCATCATGGCTGCCTGGCAGTGTTGCTGCAGGGCAGCCTCGTTCCTTTCAGCAATGACCGATGGATCTTTGCTTGGGAGGTTGGGGACCGGGGCTCCTTTGGTCAAGACTTACTAGAACTGGGCAGAGCAAAGACCAGCATGGCAAGCTGAGAATAATCATTAGCGCCAGCGAGAAATATTCTCCCTTCAGTGGAGAGCCGGATGACGAAAAATCCAGTGGATGCGCTGCCCAAGGATGTTGGCAAGACGCTAAAACAGAAGTGACAGGCTAATAAATGCCCTGTTTAGGCATCACTTCTGTACAATTTGACCAGGAGTAACTGTGGCACTTACTTCTGAGTATACATGCCTAGGACTGCACATGTATTGCAATTGATGTTGATTAGCGTTTTAATAAAGGGAAGCCCATGCAGCATCCCTCTGACCACAGTAAATCTATGGATTCTATGTTCTGCCTTTTGCAAATCGACCCAGGACTGACAACAGGGAAATTTGCAGAGTAGAGGCCTTCCATTTTGGCAAGCATGAGGCAGCCCTGGTCTCTGCCTGATCGTTTCTCCCTTGGCATCTCTGTGCCCGTCGGCCTGTAATCCATCGCCTCCATGGTCTTGCAGAGTACTCGAGTGCTCCCGCAGTCCAGCAGCCTGCTCTCTCCCAGGCTTCGCTCACCCTTCCCTGAGGAGCGCTGCCAAGTCTGCATTTTCAGAGAAAGGCTGTGGTCAGGGGTCTATGTGAAGTCCCCAGAGTCATCTCAGAGCCCTGCCGACCTCAGCAATGTGACTGATTTTCAAGCCCAGACTCTCCGGGAAGAGATGCACAGCGGGGGACTGTGGTTCCCTGCCCGGAGCTGTGTCTGTTTCCCATCCCTGCCCACCACGTCTGGCGGAGGCGCAGCTGCTCTAATGCACCATCAGGGGATGGCGAGAGTGAGCACCCCCGCCAGCTCTCGTGCCGGCTGAAGAGGGCTCGAGAAGGGGCAGATTGCATGGTAAATGCACTGTGAACCGCCCAGAGCGCCCTCTGGGCTATGGGGTGGTCCATAACTGCAAGCAATAATAATAAGAGCCTATTCTGTGCCTTTGTTTGGCTGTATCAAATAGTCTGGAAGAGCAAAAGGATATCGAGGTCTGCTTTTCCCTCTGGCACCTGATGGCGTTTGGGCTGAAGCACGGAGGAGTGAAGGGCGGCTCCCTCGTTGATTCGGCACACAGGCAGGGACCGCGTGTGGAGGGAAATATGTACTGATAAGAATATCAGCTCTACCCAAAGCTCTGCCTGGCCTGCTTCTCTTCGCAGTCTTTGTGCTTGCAGCGCGCCCGTTTGCCCCTCCGTCCGTTCCTGCATTTTAAGGAACATGCCTCATAGGTCGGGAAACCTCTGGAGAGTTCTGAACTGGTCTCACGGCTTCCCACTGAGAATTTGTGGCTTGGTTGTCATGACAACATCGTATTTCTCCCAGAATTGCTCATATTGATCCAGGGACAGGCGTAAATGGACAGGCGAGTGTGGAGAATAAAGAGGGCTGGTGAGTCCTCTAATGTGACCAGAGGTTATGAGTTGGAAATAAGCCGGCGCCTCAGAAAGAGAAAGAAACAGCTTCCTTCCATTTCGGTGTTTTGTTTTTGCACTTCATGTGATTGTCGACCTTCGCCATCGACTGGGAAAAATACTTGTTAGTCAGTTGTCACATTGGATCTGTGGTGCTTGTCCAGACGCAGCTGCCAGCTTCCCGGCACGATGCCGTTCGGAGACCCACAACGAAGACCCAGCCGGGGCATGAATTATTTATGGCGCTGCCAGGGATGCGATGCCGTGATAAGGGATTGCGGCGCTTCTGGCCACGGCCCGGTGTGGAAGGGGAGGCCCCTGCGAGAGCCCCGGGGCAGCTGCCCCTGCGGTCAGGCAGGGGGTGGCGGTCACTGGGCCCAGCGGAGTCGGGACGGGCCGAAATCGGCCTTGGCTGTGGGTGCACCGTGCACAGAGAAGCCCCCTCCTGGCAGCACTGGTGCAGAAGCGGCCTGGCTTTGCTCAGAGACCCCTGGCTGCTCTTCCTCTGCATCCCCCGCTCCACTTCCCTAGGAGGGTGGCAACTCCAGATGTTTCCATGGGGCACAGAAGGGGCAAAGGGCGCTTCTGGGAGGACATCCTGCCTCCCTTGCGTTAGATTTCCAGAGGAGGAATAATCGTAGATAGCAAATTTATGTCCCTATCCTAAACTCATTTTCTCCTATTGATTTCGATGAACTTAATTAGGTGATGTAATTTATTTCCACGTAGAAAGTGTTAACCAATCAAATTCCAATTCCAGTAAGGTGCAGTGGGGAGAGGCAACAGGGCTTTGTGCACAAATGGAGCAGAGAGGAGGAGGTGCTTCTGAGTCTGCCTCTTCTCCCTTGTTGCCCCTCGCAGCCTTTGCAGGCGGCATCGCTCTCCTGAGGCTTCTGTCCCAGGTGATTATCCATCACCTTTCCCTGTTTCTTGTTGCCTTTGTGGGTAGACACACCTCCACAGGTATGGGTCGCTTTCTCCTGTGAGGTATCGGCAAGGAAATGCGCCATTCACCTGCTGCATCCCCAACCTGTCCAGAGCACACGTTGGGCTGGCCGTGGTTGGCCGTGTTGAGTCCACTGGCTCGGGCCAAAGTCTTGCCTGGCCTGGCACTCTGTTCGTGGGACGGCTAAGCAGAGGCCCCCACGGGAGACCTGCAGGCGGATGCGAATCCCGCTTGCCCTATTCCCCAGCACCCAGAGGCACACGGCTGTAACGACTGGCTCCCGCTAGCCCCATCCTCCGTATTCTGGGGTGTGGCAGGCACCCCTTTTAGCACTGGCTCCCTTGGACCTTTGACCGTGATACGTCACTTGGGTCGGGCCACTTGTTTCCTTTGGGAGAATGAGCTCTGCCCGCTCTTCTTCTGAGTGATTGCTTTATACCAATCGCGGATGATAAAATTCAGTGTAAAATCCAAAGGACAAAATTTAAACAAATACAACAGTGTCAGTGAACACTAGACCTGTTAAAGCACCTGACACATTCCGTCCTATGCCATTAAATGCTTGGGAGGCGTTTTAACCTGATGCTGAAAAGATCGCAGTGCTGGCACCAAGCAAGCCTCAGTGGCCAATACTTCGGCAGTGTGTGTGGTGTGGGGGTTACCACTGAGAAGGCCCTGAGCCTGGCTGCTCCCTTCAGAACCTACCTTGGAGGCGGCAGCCAGAGGAAGGCATCAGATGCAGATTGCAGTTTCCAAGTACACTGAGGTTGGGAGAGGTGTCGGTGCCAAGCCATAAAAGGTCGCATTGGTTAAAACAAGCCCTCTGGACTGGGCATGAAAGCATGCAAGCAGCCAGGCAAGTGGGCCAGAAATCTCCTTATGTTTCCACCTTCTGATCTCAGTGATTACAGTGGCTGCTGCCGCTTGCACAAGCTGAAACGTCTAACACTTTTCAAGGGCAGTCCCATCGCAGTCATCTAGCTCCCAGGTACATCCAACAACAGAGAGCCCTCTGGGCTGTTCGGGTGGTATAAAAATGCAAATAATAAATAATAATAATAAACAAAATCATACAGTAAACAGAAACATTTTTGAAAACTGTTAAACATATACTAATATTAATAATTAGTCATAAGACCGCCACAAAACATTTTAGCGATTTTTTTTCTTCCAGTCAGGATAGTGGTTAGATCATCAAAAGAACTGACTTATGTAATCAGTCGACTAAAATTTCAAATTAATTTCAATCTATTGAATCAGTTATTAAAATATCTGGAAAATAAAGCTGGTTTTGACTATCGCCAGAATGATTGTAAAGAAGGCACTGATTCCAAAAGTAGGGTGCAACCACTGAGAAGGCCCTGCTTCTGTTTGCCATCTGCTTTACCTCCCTTGGGGATGGCAGTCAAGAAGGGCCTTTGAACCAGATCTTAATAGGTCAGTTCCTGTGGGAGAAGGCGGTCCTTGACATTACATTGCAAAATTCTAACAGTATTTTCTCTCAAATATTACTTTCCAAATGTATTTTACCCTAGAGCAAACATTTTAATAACCATGTTGATGGTATTTTGAGCCGCAGACTCTGCTGCTGCTTGGAGAGGAGTGGGACACTCGAGGGCTGGCTGCTTCCTCGCTGGCTGCCTGTCTGCCTGGCGGTGGTGGGGGCAGCTGGCCAGTGGCGGAATGTGGGCCAAGTGCTGGCTTGCAGCACCTCTAGGTGTGACCCGGGCACTTGGCTCTGCAGTAACCATGGTAGCTTCTTCACATCCTGTAGCAAATAACACGCTGGAGTAACCACATTAACCACTAGCAAGTCTAGTGTCCGTGTAAAGTTAGAAAAACAGAACTCTTCTGGCTTTCCTATGGAATTTCTGATAGTCCAGTTAAGTTCTGATTATCCATCTGCTGGCTCTTGAAATCAAATTAACCAAGCAAGAACTTAATCCAGGATTTATTTGTGATTCTGAGCACTCTAGAACTCATACTGATTACAGTAAATCAATTAAAGAGCTGAAGGGTCCATTTTAACCATTGTTTCACAGATGCGATTCTTTCTCTCATTCACTAGGTGTGCACATGGCTGCTTTATTTGTATTTTGGCCTCTTTGGGTGACCTAATTTCAGGACAACCCAGTCACTCAGCAGAGAAGAAAATCTTTCCATAAATGTGTGTTCGCATGCATGCACACACATGCGTATGTGAGAGAGAGGGAGAGAGAGAGAGAGATTGTAAAAGAACGTTTAAAAACTTAACAGTTATCATTTCTGTGTTGCAGAGGAGAAGAAGCCATATCCTTGGGTGTCCAAGGTATGTTCCTGCAAGGTGTGCTAGAAGGCAGCACTGCTCTTCCAATGGAACCAGAGGAAAGAGAACTGTGGTAAAAGTCAAAGTAAGCGGATCCTGGCCCTTTCCTGAGCTTTCTGTAATCCGTATTCAAGTGCATCATTCGGTGTGCCCACCTTCTGTTTTGTCCCCCAGCTGGGCACCATTCCTGCAGTGCAGCATCTCCAAGATATCAGTGGCACCCTGCTGGATCAGGCTTCTGGTGTCTGGCACTCTGTTCCCACAGTGGCTGCCCAGGTGCCTCTGGCATGCCCCACAGCAGGGTGCGCGCATGCATGTTGACTGAGCTGCAGTCCACAACCAACCTTGTCTCCATGTCCTATTAACGGGAACAAGTTCCTCTTTTCCATTGGTAGCAGTACTGCTCCTTCAAGAATCCCTGATCTGGCATGAATGTTCATCGCTTACTGGATGAGAAATGGCACAGTGTGATGTGATAGCCCAGAGCTGGTGGCCAGTGAATCCAGGGCCATGTGTTGTCAGCGCCCTGAGGTCAAAAGCCCTCTCTTTACCAGCATCCCGACTTCTGGCAGGAGCAGATTGGCTCCCTCCCGGGGTTCTGCTGGGTAGGAAGGAAGAAGGAGGGGAGCAGGGCTGGCAGAGAGAGAGAGAACGCAGAAGCCAAGACAGGCCATGGGTCTGACCTAGCCTCAGGGCTTCTACTGCATTCTTACATTACATTCTTATTCCAAAAAGAAATATTTGATGCGGAAGGTCCACTTAAGCTACATCAGGTACCTTGGTCTTTATGCTGTGAGCTGCTATGAAGTGCCAGACTTTATAACCACAGCATGAAGAAATGCATGCACGGCTAGCACACAGCCTCTGAGATGTGCAGGTTTCTTGAAATCTTTTCCCTGGACAAATTGCGTACCATGAACCCTTGAAAATATCAAATTAATCTGACTCACTCCTTTCACTCCTCACCTGGTACAAAACATAGGTCAGAACTGGCTGTGGCCAAGTCAGAACTGGCAGCTGTCCATGGAATTCATGGGCACCAGGATAATAATGCCACCTGTGTAACATGATGCTTCAGGGCTTGTTTTTAATTCTGCATCCCGGCTAGTAAATTCTGCATCCCTTCTAGCATCCCTGCCAAACCTAGTAATTCCTGGAGATGCTCTTGCAGAAACGGTCCACCTTGGGCCACTCACTTGTGCAACACCGGCACCTTCCGAGCAGCCATGCTCAGCAAGCCTGTCGCGAGAACACTGCATGTCCTGTGGTGCAGAGATGGGAACCCAGCGCAATGGTGGCAGGGAGCACGTCTGTTGGGGGCTGAGGCCGCGGTTCCTCTCCATCTGTACACCTCCAGTTTAAAAAGCTCATGGAGCAGGAGAGCTGGAAAGGGCTTCTCTCTTCAGGGGGCCCTCGGGTTTGTCTGTTTGCTTATTTTCTGTACCAGCCAAAAGCCCGAGCTCCCTGGGCAGCTTACAGCATACAATATAAAATACAAACAGCAATAAAAACATACTCTTTTATTACCATACAATTTTTTTAAAGTTGCAATAGCTTATACAAATTTAATCATAAGACTTGTTTAAGCAACTGACAAAGCCCGAGTATAACAGCAACTATTCAATGCCCTGCAATAGAGGACAATTTTAATGTGGCACCCAAAAAGGTGTTAATGTTGGTGCCAGGTGGGCCTCCCTGGTGAGCTCACTGCATAATCGGGGGGGGGGGGGGGCATGGAAAAGGCCGTTCTTGTGAACCTTCCTTGGAGAGGCAGGCCCAAGGCGTGGGTCATCGAGTCTGGATAGGTTGCATGGGCGTTCCATCAGGTGTTGTGGTTCCAGGCTGCGCAGCTCTCTAGGCTAAAGCCATCACGTTGAATCAGGCTTGGAAGCACAGAGAGAGAGAGTGCAGGATGGCTGGACAGGTGCTGCCTGTTCAAGCCTTCTGGAGCCAGCTCTTCATCTGGCTGCTGCGCTTTGCACTCTCCAGAGCTCCACTGCCATGGGGCTTACAGGCCCCATCTTCCACTGCTCCTGCAGTGAGGGGAGTGCCGAGGTGAAGCAGGAAAGCGGTGCAGGCAGAGGAAGAGGGCGGGTGGGGAACATGGGGGTGGCTGAGGCTGGCTGAACCTCAGGGCCAGAGCCCAGCGGGCCCCTGCAAAGGAGGGCCAGAACGGTGCCGACAGCACAAGCGACCAGGAGATCAGGCGGACGTTGCCCTTTGCCCTGAGGGATAGGTGCCGTAAAGGTTTGTTTCATGTTACCCGTTAATTCCTGATAACGTAATAAGCATGCTAGGAAATGGTCCTGAAAATGATACCCGGCCAGTCTGAATAAATTTATTTACTATAAAAAGATTAATAGCTGACTAGAGGACAGTGACTTAATTTGGGCTATGGGGGAAAAAACCTATTATAGCAATTTTCTTCCAGGCCAGAGATAAAGTTTCCTTTTGGACAAGGGAGCCTCTTCTCTCTGCCTCTCTCCCTCCACAACCCTCCTTCTTCTTCTGGCCAAAGACAAATATTTGTGAGCACATTCCTACAAAATATTGTGAGGAATAAAAGGTAAAACTCCAGAATGGAAGATTTAGGGACATGTGTATTTCCTGAACATTTGCCCAGCCTGCCTAACCAGGAGCAAGGTTTTCTTGGGATCAGGTGCTGAACTGGGTTGTGAATGAACAACCTGTCGAGTCCAGGCCCCTGTCTCCCAAAGCACAAGCGTTCCAAGGCGGAGACGTTCGATTCCAAATCTGAACTGAAAAAGGAGGCAGCGTTGGAACACATGCAGTTAGCACAACCCTGGTCTTGGAACGTGCGCCAAGAACAGCTGCCGCCTTCCTTCGCAACGCACTGCATGACTGAATTCTGACCGAACCTCTGGGGCCCATTGTTGGGCCACAGAGCTCTTCAACAGGCGTATCATCTGGACCACTTTCACCAGTGGGCCAGCAAGCATGCCAGGGGACGCCCGGCCGAAATGAAGGCAGACTCTGTTGACAGCATCCCCTTGATCTGTAGTCGCTCGTATCGAAGGAGGAGGTCACTTCCTTTGGGATGACGTGCTCTTGGGACACCCAAGATAGCTCTTTGTGATTATGGCATATTTGACTAAATACAACTGAATGCCAACTTGTCTTACAACCGTTCCATGCATCATTTCAAGCTGACTGATGGGTAGTTACCACCATCTTTTCCTCCCCTGCGATACCGTTTGAAGATGAAAATGATGCTTGCCTGCTGCAGTTCTTGTGTCACTGCACCTTTCTCTATTTTTTTAAACATACTGAAGCTCTGAGAGACCATCTGTATATTCAGTTAGCATCGTAAGATGTAGTTCATCCAGCTCTGAAGAGGTGAATTTGTTTAGAGTGCCCAGGAGGTTCATGGGTGCCTCCACTCAAACATCAATATTCCACATATTTAGCTCATTGATGTTCTGCTCTCTGGTGCAAAAGGGAGTCTCAGAACAGCTTACAAAATGAAATTCAAACAAACAAGCAGTGACACCAGAAAAACAGTACAAGCCAGCAGAACAGCTCACCACCTGCTTTGCTTTAAGAAGGTCCCAGGTCCAAGCCTGAGCACCTGAAGTTGAAGTGACCGCAGATTGCAGGAGCTGGGGAAGCATCTCCTGCCCTGGAACCCTCACCAGAGGAGAGCACTGGGCTGGAAAGGCAGGCTTGGCGCCAGGTGAGCTTCCTGGAGAGAAAGGCCCCCGCCTTTTTCTCTGCTCCTCCCCAGCCTTGGTGCCTCCCAAGAAGGGCACTCTGACTCTTGCTACAAGGGGAAGCCTGAAGCACTTCTCGGCTCTCAGCCTTCACCAGGATGGGAGGAAGACGAAGGCACAGCCAGGCAGAAGAGAGAGGCACTGTGAGAGCACAAGGAAGGGCCTCCTGCCCCTCCACAGCCTTGGAGGTGCCTGGAAGTGGGATTCTTCTGACTTGTAGAAGACCGGTTCCCTTGAATCATCTCAGTTCCTCACCGCCACCACCGCCACCACACACACAGAGGCCTTATATTGAGGTTTTCTGCGTTGGGAAGATGTTGGTTGGTTGAATTTCTGCCATTTGTGGCTCAAATGTCCTGCTATGAAATGATGGAGCAAAACTCTTGGAAGCTCATACGTCAGGTGACTGGAAACGCCTGTTCAAAAATAAAGCCTTTTTGCAAAGTTCTTCATTTTATTGGAGCAACAAGTACCATTTGAGGGGGGCATTCTTGCTCTGTGGGTTAAACTGGAGCGTGCTCTATGCACCATTTCAGTGGTACTTGACTGTTATTATCTGAGTAATGGCTGTGACAAATTGAGCATATGTGGCAGTGAGAAAATTGATTTCCCTCAACAGAAATGCTTCCAATTTTCCCAGGGCCATAATTTTATGTCCACAACAAAATAAAAGGGTTATTTTCCTTAAGATGAAGGGAATTGAAATCTTTGATAAAAGCCATGGTAAATGTTGTGCTTTCGCTTGTAGAAGGTACTGTTTCCAGAGGCATGAGGGGAGGGGTTCTATTTGGGTTACAAGGAAGAAGATATTTTGGTTGTGAAAAGGAGCTGAATCTGTCTTAAGGAATTGCAGCCAATTTGTAGTGGTCAGCAGTAGAAGGAAGGAAAAATAGCCACCTTCCCCCTGCAGCCTTCTAGTCAAGTCCCACTCTTTGCTTTTCCAGAGTCTGCATTTCATCTCCCAAAAGGCTAAAATCTTCTGAAAATGTATTTGAGGAAGGCGTGCAGTCCTTCCATGAGCTAGGATGTACCTGCGCCTCCACTACGTCACTGTTTTTATTGCACCAATACCCTGTAAGTGATCTAAAGCCACCCTGGCATGTGCCCCGGACTGCTCTGGATTGTTTGGGCTGCCCCAGTGACGTCACCCACCCCTCCCCTCCCAGCTCAGCAGCCATGCAGGGAAGAGGAGGCCTTGGCAAACCAAAGGGGTGTTGTGGGAAGGCAGAAGCCTTTAAACTGTGGGAAATACTTCTGTGTTTCTTTCCACGCTCTGTTTCTTGGTATTTCTCTCTTCTCCATACCTTTCTCTTTCTCCCAGGCCTGCTGCCATGGGATTGCCTGCAAGGCAACAGGGAGGGCAAGAGGAAAGGGCAGGAAGAGCTTCCTGAGGGACACAGATACCTCACCGCACCTGACCTCCCTGCGCCAACCTGGGACTTGTAGATTCTACAGACACGCAGGGGCTTTGGCATCACAAGGATCTTACGAGTCTCCACAGCCATCTTCCTTGCTCCACCTTCAACTTCTCTGTAGCTGCAGGCAGCCGATGATACCAAAAGGTGGTTTAGGGCTACAGAACGTCATGTTTGAGGCGCTGCTGGGTAGACCGTGTGCAGAGCGCCTCTTGGTGTTGCCCCACAGGCTGAATCCGAGGAAGTTTTGACAGGAAATTTCTAAAGTAGCTTTTATTTGGCATGGCTAGGGTTAGGGAGGCCCCTTCTGAAGCCCAAAGGGCCCTGCGGTGCTCAACATTGGTGTGAAGATAGCGTGAACCGTGGATCGAGCGAGCTTTGCGCTGTCTCTTCAGAGTGAATGGAATTCGGTCACGGCACACTGTGGTCTTTGTGGGATGGAAAAGGGCAGGGCACCCATGCGAACAATGCCAAAACCAACTAGCTAAATTCAGACATGGGGCCCACTTCTGCCCCACTCCCCTCCCTGCCCCAGCGCAACCCCTTCTCATTTTGATCAGCCCAGCCCCCGCTGTCACGGCAAAGCCTCTTGGGCCCTGGTCTGTGTTCTCCTTCCTGAGGCCCAGGCAGAGAAGGTGCTTGCTTGGGAAATCGGGAAGGCCGAATCCCTGGCGGTCCGCTCCGACTAGCGGGGCCGCCACAGGGCCGACGCGGCCTCCAGAAGTGGCAACCGAGTGTCCTGCAGGGCCGGGCCGGCTTCTCCGCTGGGCCGGGGGGCTGAAGCCAGGTCTCGTCGTCCTGCCAGGTGACATTCAGGATCATGATGAATTATCTCCAGCTCCAGCCTCCGATTGTTTTTGCCATTTAATTTTGCTTCTTCCTGTGCTTGGATGAACAGGGCTGCGTTATGGATTTCTGCTCTAATGTACACCAGCAGGTTGGAAGAACGAGCCTCAGCATGTGGTGGAAATTAGAGAGGGGCGATCAATAGGAGTGAAGGTCACGCCCCCCCAACCGACACCAGTGGCCACAGGACGGGCCCCTCCTGCCCCTGCAAACCCGTCCTGAGTCCAAGTGGCCGTCATGCGGGCAGCTTAGAGCGTGGCCCACACACAAGAGGTGGGGTGGCCTCTTGCACCTTAAATCCCCCCAGCAAATGGGCCTGTATCGAGTCTGATCAGAAAGCCGCTGTGCTGGCGGAGCGCAGAGTGGTCTCTGCATGGCTGGCTGGCTGCCACTTCGTGTATCGGTGTTGTTTTGGGAGCCATTCCCTGCACCAAACAACAGAATCTCGTTTGCAGGGGATGTTCCTGGAATCTACGCACTGGGGCAAAGCCTCAGGAATGGATGCGTGTGCCACTGCGGGGAGAGGAGAGACAATTCTGGCAATTAAGCATCGCACACCTTTGGGATCTGTGATTTACAGCTTTGGTTAGCAAGGAGAGGAATTCTGAAATGTCAGCGGCAGGGCAAACATGCCTCCGGCAGGACGTACTTTGGCAAGAGGCGTGAAAACCAGAGCACTCTCTTGGAAGGCGAGCAGCAAGAGCTGAGCTGGCTTGGGATTATTTCTCTTCTTTGCCTCATTAACGAGACACTACTTGCCGCCAGTCATGTTAATATAATTGCGGCAGAGTTGGTTTGTCTTTTAGGAGTTTTAAGAACCAGGGAATGTCAAAATGTGGCTGAGGACAGGGGCTTTTTGAAATGCTTGCACTGGCCCCAAGACCACAGGGATGAATGGTCAGAGGCTGAAACAAATCGTTTCCACATGCACAAGACAGTTCTGTTGCCCCATAGGAGAAGCAAACATGAACCCACACTGTCTTCTCCAGGGAGCTTTGCCATCTCAAGAGGAAAGGCAGGCGGAGGGAGCTTGGCATGCGCGTGCCTGGGAAGACATGCTTGTGCGAGCCCTGCTTTGCCCATGTGGGGAGCGGCAGCCCACCTCCATCCATCTTGCCCCCTCCCTTGCCTGCTGGCAGTGGCTCAGTTCACACACGTTCAGACTGCAATCTTCCCCGGCCCTGCATGGAGGTGCCGGCGACAGGAGCTTTGCCCTCCAATGTGCAGAACAATCCAGGCTGTACAGCCGAGCTACACCTCTTTCCCCAGCATCTCGTACAGACGTTGCCACTGAGTGCCACTGGTGAAATTTAATTCGCAGGTCAAAGAGAAAATGAAGGTGTGTTCTAGGACCATGAACATTTTCTGGGACCCTTTCCGATTTTTGTACGCATAGCTTATGGAGCATGGTAGGGCTCGCTAAATGGCACCCTGTTTGTTTTTACATCATGCAAGGGACTGCCCTTCCCATCCCCTGAACCCTTTCCACGTCCTGCTCTGGCCCAAATGTTACGGACTTTGTGCACAGAATGCCCCTGTACTTGTGCTGGGGCCCTTTGTGAAGGGACGTTGGCGAGCAGAACGGGCGCTTCTCGATGCAAGGTTTGCACACGGCCTCGTGCTCGAAGTCCGGCTTGTCCAGTGCCCACTTGCATTTCACTGCTTGGAGATGCGGCGGCCCCCGGGCCCGGCTTTCTGCACACTTGCCGTAAGCATGTTGATGTTCCAGAGCTGCCGCCCCGCCCCGGCTTCTTGTCAGTGAGGAAAATGCCCCTGTAACAGCCAAGGTAAGCTTAGGATCTTAATTTATGGTATTTTAGCATTTGATGGTCTTCTCCAAGACATTACAAGTGATTAAAAGGACCATAACAGATAAAGGCAGGCTGCGCAGCTACTCATGCATTCTTAATGGACAGCCTGTTAATCCGAGGTCCAGGTCATGAATCTGACTGCTCTTCACTAAACACCTCCTTGGCAAAGAAAGCCAATTTCCCCTCAGGGTAAACTGTAATTCATTAATTGTAATTAAATTAAACATCTGTGACTAACTGGGAATCCCAATTTGTCTCCTGTGCAGGGCCCAATCTGCTGCTTAGCTGTCTTGTCTCTCTGTTTTCTGCAGAGAGGAAAAGGAGGGGGGCAGGCCTCTGGCAGGGGCAAGAGCAGGCCAGAGTTGCAGGAGCCGCCCCCCCCCCGCCCCCTGTGAGGCTGTTTCCAGATGTGACTGGCATCTCCAGTCTGCCCGGCATATTGCAGCAGGAAATATTAAGTAATGCAAAATGCACAGGCTGAATTTTGTGGGCCTCTCTCATGTTTGGATCACAGGAAATGCATCCACGGGGAGAGAAGTGGAGTCAGCATAAAGAAGGGATTGCACTGGCTATCAAAAAGGTTTGGTGCTAAATGTTTAGTGGCCGACCCAGCTCTGTTGGGCTGCTTCTCCGATGGAAAGGTGTGTGTCGGCAGTGCCTGTCTGAAAGCTGGTGATAATTTCTGCAGAGACATTGAAGTCTCTTCTTCCCAAGTAGTCAAATTGTTGGAATCAGCGGTTGGTGTGATACCTGAGGATGCTGTTTGAGTTTTCAGCAGTTTAAGGTTACGGATTTCTCACAGATGAGAAATTGTTTCTCATCCATGAAACAATTATGCCACTAAGCAGGTGCACTTGCAAGCCAAAGTGACTGCCAATCCTCTGAAGCAGGCAGTAGCTTCTTGCATATTTGTAGCAGCAACCACCCTACACTGGATGAGGATCTTGTGGTAGCAGTCAGCTGTGAGACGCAATTGCAAACATTCACCTTTGTGTTACCTGCAGCTTTGCAGCATCAACCCTGCTGGGACTTGTTGCTACTTACAGGAAGCTGTTATGGGTACTTCTTGAAGCAAGAAAATATTGCAGGTCAGAGAGAAATAAATATCCAGAAAATGAATTTGGGGCTGTGGGGAGAGAACTCCAAAGCACTTTTATAGAGGGTTGAATGGTTTTTCAGATCTGAGGTAGGGCAACAGAGATGGCGTGTTCTCCCTTGTTTAATGAGCCCCTCAGTCAATATCACCTGGGAAAAAAGTAATAAACACACTCCCATCTGCTTTCCCCGGGGACTCCAGAAGTTCCTGCAATGTGCACAGCAGAAAGAAATAAGAGGACGGAACAGTCGTTCTGGTTTGTTTGGTGAGATTTCTGTTGACCTGTGGGCCTGTCGGCAGATGCAACACCCGGCTCCTGCCTTGGCTGTCCCTCGGCCTCTCGAATCGAGCCCTCCTGCACAGGCCCCACTTGCACCCCAGAGCTGCACCCACAACTTCCCCGGCGAAGCTTCCCGTCTTCCTAAGGCTCCAATCCATTTCTTGCTCCTCCACTTTGTCTGATCAGTGGATGCCATTCAGTGGTAATATTGACTTAAAAACTAGCCTGGAATGTCACATGAAGTTCAAATCGCTCTGGTCCACAGGAGGCAGCAATAATTGTAGGCACTTTAAAGCACCCCCAAATTGGTAGGAATTTCTTTCAAATGGAGGCCACTTCTGAGATTTATGTGAAGAAACAATTTCAGCTCCTTTCTCAGATACAAAAGAACGTTCTGCTTGAATAGGAGAGGATAACCTCACGCAAGCAGATATTTCTGTAAGCATGGTGTGCTAAATTTGGCTTTTGCTGAATGTTTTCCATCTATAGTACTACTATTTAGGAAGCCTTCAGCTGCTAGTTCACTACCCACAGCTGATCAATATGCTTCCAACACAGCATACAGCAGAAATCATTTAAGGCAGATTTAATCTTGGTTTTGCACTAACAAGAATTAGCCAAGGAAATATCTTTTATTGTTCTTTTTTATCAGAAATATACTTGCTATAGCACATCAACATATAACTTGCATAAAATCACACAGAGCTTTGCTAAAGTTTCTCAGATTTCAAAAGTGTAACAGGAAACAGAGTTTCCTAAATGCTTCCTGTTCTTAGAATTCTAGTCTTGGCAAATCATCGATTGGTCTCTGGGCCACATCTGAGGGCCTGTGGGAGCTTTGGACATCACACTCCAAGCCCTGAGCTAGGAATGGCCCTGGGAATAGCAGAGGTGGCCCTTCTCCATCCCCCTTGCAGCCAGCACAGAAAGAACCAGATCTGCTCCACACTGAGGTTGAAAAGCAGCCTTGGAGTTGGCCGAAATACACATTTGCGGTGAAGAGACTGTTGGCTTCGCAGAATTCTATTGGTTGTTCTCCCACTTTATTTCTGACCCGCAGGCCAAATTCCCGCTCGGCATTTGATCCCTTTTCCTCTTCTGCCTTTGGCATTCCCTGGCACGCACGATGGTCTCCAGTGAGTCTTGCCTTCCCATGATGCGTCCAAAGCCAAAGAGCTTCAGTTTCGTCGGTTTTGCTTCCAGGGCCGTTCTGCCCTGATTGGATCTCGGGTCTGCCTTTCAGTCAGTGCAGGGCAGTCCCAAGTGCGCCTGCCACAAGGAACGTGGCCACAGAGACAACAGCGAGCTGTGTGCAGCTTTGCGCCCTGAGAGGGGGCTGCTGTGGCCCCCCAGCAGGGATCTGCAGCTCAGAGGCTCTTTTTTCCAGGGGGGGGGCAGGTCTGCTCCTTTCCGTTGGGAGATGGTGCATGGGGGACTTGTGCTGTCTCTCGTGGGGACATGCTCATTGGGTCTTCCCTGTAAAACGGAGCCACAATAATAGGATACAGTGATCTGTTCAGAGAGGGACTGGCTCACAGCCCACATCGTCACGCTCTGCTTACTCAATCAGAGTGCTTGACACAGGTGAAGAAGCCAACTTGGGCCGGGTTCGTGATTTCTGCTTGACATGGGGACCTGATCCAACTGTGAGTGCTGACCCGGTGACCCCTGGCAAGCAGGCCCAGTCCCTTCCAGCTAGCAAATGGCGAGGCGAGCATCGGGGCCGCGCTGAACTCAGGGGCTATGGGGACACACGTGTTAGTGCCAGTGCCTGGGGGCAGCCCTTCTCTCCATGCCTGCTTTCAAGTCTTGCTTTGGATGCACACTGTGTTCTCGTGTGGAAACTCAGGATGTGACGTGGTGCGGCAGACCCAGCGCACCAAGGTGGAGGCACGGGCAGTGGGCACCGCTCCGGCACACGGTGGGGTCAGCAGAACAGAAGGGGCTGCCGCAGGGCCAGCTCTGTTGGCCAGTCAGCCTTCCGCGGGGCGTGAGGTCTGCTGCTTTGGGCGGATGCTGGGAGGGAGCGGGGAGGGCGCGTTGCGGACCGTCGGAGCCATATGGCTGTCCAGGACAATGGACATGGGCTCTCCTTAGGGAGACGAAGGGAAGGACTATCCCTTACCATCTATAGATGCTCCCATCAGATTACACAGAAACCCCAGGAATGCACATTTATAGATTTTATCATTTTTCCGATTAGGCAGTCAAACACAATGCATAGACCCAGGCAGCACAGTGGCCATTGAAACCTGCGGCGTGACATGGCTCGCCAGGACATCTGCCCCTGGAGAGGGGGTGTTGGTGGCAGAGGTTAATAAGCCACCCGCAAGCCGTGAGCTGTTCTGGGGCTGTGGATGGTTGCTAACCACAGCAACAACCCACCCTGTCCTGGGTCCAGACATCGCAATAAGCCATGGTAACCACTGCCCTGCCTTGAATACTCACAACAGCACAGGGCTCACCCCCAGTGCCTAGGTTCTGATGTCCTCAGCTCATCACATGCCTTGTGGGCTGCTCCTCTGCTGATTTGAGCCTCAAAATGCTGACACTTTTCCACGGGCTCCCCGGGAAGCAGTTTGGTGGGGGCTGTCATCTGGAGAGTTTCTGATTAGGTCCAGTTAAGGCGGCTTGTTTTGCCAGTCCGGGTCAGAGCCCGGGGTCTGCCGTGCCTGCGCTTAGTGACCTTGTTTTAAGAGCATATAGTTAGAAAGCCCATTATTATTATCACACACACTTTGTAGAAGTGGCTGTTTGACCAATTGATGATGTGATGTTGCCACTTTAGATAAAAGAATCCATGAATTATTGACTTAATGAGTTAATGTTGCTGGATTCTCCAATGGGGTCTTTATAGGCTGGGTGTGATTTTAATGGAAATGTCAGCACAACTTTGGAGGCAAACAGAGAGTAAGTCGTCATCCGCAGGCCACATGGGACTCTTCTTGGGCGAGGAAGAAAGCCAGTGCCTGCTTCTCTCTTCTTTCGCCACCAATTCTAGAACAGTTCAGTGTTTAAAGCATTTGCTAAGCATTTGGCAAGACGTTTACATTCCTTCTGTTTAATGCACAATTACCAGTTGTGTGTTATTTATCATTAAAGGAGGGTGTAGGCTGCACCTTGTAGGAATGGAGGTGCTACAGAAGAAACGCGGAGGCCTCCGTTTGCTTCGCAGCATTTCTGAGTCCCCCTGGAGCTCTCCACCCCTTTTTATTATTTCTGATTATGAACTCCTGCCAGCTGGCCAAGCTGCGTGCCTTCTCCTGCCGGGAATTAATGGCGGTTAGAGGGGCGCTCCCAGAGGAGTCTCCGCCAAGCCTGCTGAGGGCCTCTCGGGGTCTGGGGGAAGCAAAGCGGCCGCCCCTTGACCAGGCCTTTGCAACGCGGCCCCTCGCCGCCACGGAGCGGCCTGGGCACAGCCTGGTGCTCGCAGCAGTTCCGCCGCTGGCTGCGTGGACCAGCGGGGCCCTCCTCCGCGGCTAGAGCAGCCCACAGCCCTCCACTCTGTACGCCTCCCCTGTCTGAGCCCCCCTTGTGCTGGGCTGGCCCAAACCGCCTTCCCGCACGCTCCCTGCTCCGCTGGCTCCTCTGGGGCCAGTCTCCCCCGGGACTGCGGGAAGGGGGCGGCTCTTTGCAAGGGCCCTGAGGCCCTGGGGAGCTTTTCTTGCACCCGGCGGGCTCAGCACTCTCACCACTCCACAGATGGCTGGACATGGCGGGGCTGCCCCAGAGAGGGGCCACGCCTGGGTCTGGGCAAGTTGCCCAGAGAGCCTTGGCTACTGGCAGCCGAGCAGCCACAGAAAAGAGCAGTAAAGGGCACCCTCCCTCTCTCCCTCCCATCGCCGCTGCGTTCTGCTCTTCTGCCCTCGAAAGAGGCTCCTCCATTTGTGTCCCACAATCCTTCACTGCCTTCTGGATTCCTTCAGACACGGTTTAGCTCCGTGCTAATGTCACATTAGCAGCTTGCAACTGCCGTTGTTAAAATGAATACAAATGAATTAATAATGATTATCTAATTATTTGAAAGTGTCACCCCACTTTAGAAGCCTTTTCACCATATTGCTGGGGGTTAATGACTCCCCCAACTTCCTGTCGTAAATCATCCCACAGGACGGGGGCGCATGAATCCCAGGCGGACGGGGCTGTCCTATTCACACTCCAATTAGCAAATGGCAACACCATAACGTGTCATTGCAAACAGAAACGTCTTCCCCTCAAGACCAGCCGTTCCCGTGGTTCCTCAAATGGTGAATTTATATGCTCTTAACTCAGAAGACTCAGAACCCTAGAAAGGCAGTTTGCAATTCTGAAAGTCTGCCCCTAAAACTAGCCTTGCAGAAGAGCACGGTGCTATGTGACATTTCTTTCCACATCGACTGCGGGGGAGCCATCCCTCAGGTTGCTGCCCCTGCGTAAGAACCAGAGCAGGGAGGCTGAGGTGCTCCCAGGCGGGGGACTGGCTGCTTCACAGGGGCAGCCGCGCTTCCTTCCGTTTCTCCTTACCTGGGGGAGTGCCTGATCATCTGAGGAATTCACATGTTCAACTGCGGTAACATCCGCTCTCATTCAGCAAGAGTGCTTCTTCCACACCTCTGCAGTGCTCGGAACCAGATACCGCCTTGAAAAGATGCACAGGATTGTCTCAGGGATCACACCGGGAGGTGCGAGGCATCTGCTGTGCCTAAGCCATTCGCTTATTGACCTGCAAGACTTGTTAGTGTCTTTGCAACAAATCCAAACAACTTACAACTCAATAGAAATTAATCATCATGTTTTTAAAGTAATGCTTTGAATTTCGGCATGAGTAGAAATAACAGGAGTGGCATGGCTCACTCAGATTCAATTAGGCATGCTGATAATAAGCTGCATAAGAAGGGCTTTTGGCAGTTCTAGACAGCCTATAAATATGTGAAGAAACAAACAAATGAATAATACATTCATATTTCATATTTGCCCTCCTGCCTCCTGAGATCGGCAGCAGAGGCCCTCCTCCGGGAACCCTCCGGGAAGGAAATTAGGAGGGTGAGTACTCGGAGGAGGGCTTTCTCTGCGGTGGTGCCCCATCTATGGAATGCACTCCCCAGAGAGGTCCGCCTGGCGCCGTCGTTATTTGTTTTTCAGCGCCAGGCTAAGACCTTCTTACTTAAACAATATTTTAATAATATATCTATAGGTTTTAATTTTGCAGCCAGGGTGATTCTGGGGTTTTTAATTGTACTATTTTACTATGTATTATGTTTATTTATTTTATGTGAGCCATTCCGAGGCTATAAGCGATGGGACGGCATACAAAAATTCTAAATAAATAAACAAATAAACAAATGAAGGCATAGTCCTTTCTGAAGGTGCTCCCTGGAACCGTGGCTGGAACAGAGCGTGTGTGTAGGACAGATGCCTCCAGGAGGGGGCAGAGGGGGCTGCTCCGCACACCATTTCCAAGGACAGCTGGACCAGAAGCGGCCCAAAGGGCTTCATTGGAGACTCACAGGTATTTGAGTGCCCCATTTCTGGGGACGATCACTTGTGTTTAAATAGGGCCCTTTCCTGTGCCCCATGGACCCTGTTCACAAGTGCGTAAGATGAGTAAAGGGCCGGCTGTGCCTGGGTGAGGAAGGCTGCCGGGGGCACTTTGCAGCTGCTGCTGTCATGCGGACCACCTGCTGGAGGACTGAGCGACCAGGGAAGCCGCTCCGTCTGCTGAGGATGGTGATGGAGATGTCAAAAGGCAATCTGCGGCCAGGATGACAGGGTGATTAACAGAAACGAGGCCTAAGTCACAAGCAGCTCAGGCCTTTGGGAAATTACAGCACCAATTTTCACAATTGAGATCGGCAATGATATTGCAGTATATCCTAGCAACAGCAGCGGCGTTAATCTCGCCATGCCAGGCAGGACCGGATGTCAGCACAGCAGCATCCCAGAATCCCAGAACCCCTCTAGTGAAGGTCCACCCCCCATGTTCCCCAGCCTCCTGAGCACCAGCCCTTCTTCTGTCCTTGTGATCTGAGCAGCGACAGCCGGTGCTGCAGCCCGTGAGGCTCCCTTGTTGAGCAGTGGCGGGATGCCGAAGGTCCAACTGGACTTGATGAGACCCCAGGACCCGTTGGCACCCTGTGATGCCTCCTCAGGTGCTGGTGATGTTGCGGGGCCACTGCTGCAGGATGCCTCATCCCCCCGGCAGCCGATGGTGTGGGATGGGTGGGGCTGCTCCCGGGGTCAGGCCTCTGCTCCTGCCTTTAGCTCCCAGGAAGAACTGCGAGGTGCAAGAAGGGGGATCGACGCTTTCTTCCCAGGATCTGCGCCGAGCTGGCAGGTCAGCACGAGGAATTAGGAAGCAGGCAGGCCCTGGAAGAGCTAAGAGCTCAGCTGGAAGGCAGGCTGAGCGGTCTCCTTGCACTCCTGTCTCTCTGGTTCATCTGTTGACTTTTCTGTTCATTTGTCAGAATACGAATTTCCGGATTGTTTGGCATTGTTCTTCTTCCCCCAGAAGCTTGAAATGGCATGCCTTCTTTTCATTACATTTATTTTCTCAAAGCTGCCTCCATTTCCCAGACAAAATCCATTTTTTTTAAAGTCTGAAATTAGCACAAGGCAGTCCAAAAAATGCAAGCTGGGCATGTTCACGACAATTAGAATGCATGCTATTTTTTGTCACAGACTCGGGAATCATGTAGAAGGAGGGAGGGAGGGAAAGAGCAGCGTGTCTGTCCTGCACTATAGGAAAAACCATGATTGATCTTCTTGCGGACAGGATGATTTTTCTTTTGCCAACATGACATCAAGCCCCACTTGGGTGATGGATTCTGTCCGTGTGCCACTGCCCTTTCCCAGCCGTTGAGCTTCCTCCCGATCCACTCGGCATTCTAGTGGTGCTTCTGCCTGCTTGCATTTCATTTCAGCCCCTCGGCAAAAAGAGCGACGCAGGAAATATCTCCCCAACCAAAGACTAGGAAACAGGGTGGAGTGTCTATGTGGGGGGTGGGGGGTGGATGGCAACATTCTCCCCTCCTCAAGAGCTCATCCACTCCAAGGCTTCAGCTCCTCTTCCTCCCTGACGTACGGTATCTCCTGGGTCTTGCTGGAGGAGAATCAAGGAGAGGCAAGACCGGCCCTTCAGCGCTGGTGGGCAGCCAGGCCGTTGCTCCCCCGAGGAGCCTGAGCAGCACGAGGGCTTTGCTGCCCACCCGTGTGAGGTGGGATGTTCACCATCAGACGTTTCCCCTCGGCTAGGAAGCTACACTACTTGAGGCGTGCGGTGCTGGCCAGAAGACCGGTGGCCTTTGATCCCATCTCCTCTTGGAAGGAGAGGTCCTGCCAGAGCCTGCAAGAAGCTCACATCTCTCCAGAGCAGCTGTGGGTTGCTCAAACCCTCAATGATTGGTGCTCGGCTGCACCATGCACTGCAAGTGAGGAAGGCAACCGCCAGAGCGCAAACGGCGTGGCTTGGCTTGGCTGATGCACAGCATCAAGGGAGCTGGGAGTGGGGTGTCCGGGAGGGTTCCTTCAGAAGTGAAAAGCAAAGACAGCGTCACAGGTCCGTGAGGGAGAGAACCCGGACCTCCACTGGGCAATACATTATTTAGGATCAACCGAAATGCCACAAAGGAGCATGGGAGCGGCCAACTTTTCCAGAATGCTTCCTCAGCCCAGCCAGTACGAAAGCAAAGGGTGGGGAGAGTCCTACAGACTAGGGCAGGTGTTCTGGCCATGGGGGCTCAGAAGAGACTGTTGGCCCAAGTGCAGGAGCAGCTCAGATTACCCCTGGCATCCGGTTTTGCACCAGATTACCCCTGGCATCCGGTTTTGCACCAGATTACCCCTGGCATCCGGTTTTGCACCAGATTACCCCTGGCATTTGGGGGCAACGAAGCAATGTCTGACCCCCACTTTTAAAAACACAGGCCCTCCACTGCCTTGTTGAAAACATGTTTCCCTACTTGTAGAGAGCAGAAGTAAAGAGTAACACGCTAGTCTTCATATCAGCAGGCTGGATATTAATTTTCGGTAGCTTGTAGGGAGCCGAGAGGGCCAGCTGCAAATATGACTCATTGGGGGTCCATGAGAAAATGAGCCCCTCTTCTCACAATTTTCACCATAAGACGTGGCAGCAGCTGCCAACTTGCACGGTTTTAAAAAAAGACGAGGCAAATGCATGAGGGTGAAGGCTGTTGATGCTTCTCGTCCCGATGGCATCGTCTGGCTTCTGGTGGCAGGGAGGCCATGGCTGCGAAGGCCAGGCACTGCGGGGCATGGGCAGGAGGGTGCCTAATGGAGCCCCCCCCTGCCTGTGGGTTGCCCAGTGGGGCTCTTGGGGATCAGCCACTGTGGGAACAGGATGGAGGGCCAGGTGCGCCGTGATGCGATCCTGCTGCGGGGCTCCTGGACCCTTTTGACCAGGTCTAGGAGCAGGTGGGAAAGCACGTTTCTGGCCAGGGGCCAGACTGGCTCCTGGCCCACAGTTATGCGCCTGGAGAGGAGGGCTGGGTTTACAGCCTGCTGAGCCCCGTTGGCCTCCCACATTTCATCACTAGACAGAAACAAGCAAATCCTTCTCCGTTGTGATTATCTTCTTCTGTGTCCCACTGATTTATTTGGTGTCAACCTGCGGAGAGCTTTTTATATAATGAAACGCTGCCTGCATGCCACCCATCATCCATCACCCAAAGTGGCCCGCCATCCTGAGAGGCCTCTGTGCATGGGCAAGGGAGGGGACCCGTCCCCTGCTCCTCACGTGGGCCTGGGAGCTGCCTGGAGCGGAGCAAGCCCCTGGCAGCTTGCACGTGGAAGGCAGCCGCCCTGGGCCCGTGCGTGTGTGTGCGTGTGCGTGCGTGCGAGCGAGCGAGCAAGGGGGTGTTCCACCCTTACTCTGCTCACAGTGGTTGCTGCCTGATAATTATTATTGATTCACTCTCAACTGTCAATCTGGGGACCGCTTTGAAATGGCCTGTGATGGACAGAGAGACGACTGGACAAGCACCATCCAATGCAAAAACTTCATCTTGAAAATGAACTTTGAAGAGACAGTTCAGGTGGATAAAGGAAATTGATCGTTGTTTCAGAGCAAAAGGAGGAGAGATGAAGAAAAGACCCCCACTTTGGTCCCCACTGGCCAAGCTCTGCTGTGCTCGGAGGCCTGTCTGCAAATGCCACAGCTCGCACAGGCCCGTCTTATGGGTTGGCTTCTGGTCCCAAAGCAACGGTGCCACAGTGTGAGGTCCCACTCCAGGAGGCATCGGGATGCTGTTCTTCGGACCGCTCTCTGCCGCTAGCACTCGAGGAACTACTGCTTGGATAGCAGGCATCACCCGGAAGGTTCGGGTACTCTGTGCTGCGGATCTGTTGTTGGGAACGATCTCTTGCCCAAATGTTTCAAAGCTTCTGTTTGGTTGCACTTCCGAGCAAAATATGCTTTATTAAACAACCAAAGCAGCAGAGTGCAACATAAGGTTTCAGTTAATACAAACTCTCTGCACTTAAAGAAATTAATACGTAGCTGGACTTAGAAGCTTGAGAAAATAAAGCGGCCTTTGCTTGGCAAAGCAGGTGACAGACGAACTTCTCCAGGGAGGGCCCAGTGTGGCTCTTTCCTGCTTGCTGCCCACGTTAGTTTCAACGGCAGGACCTGTTGGAGAACAGACTCAGATGCAGAGGAGGGTTCGTGGATGGATCAGCATGAAAGGAGGCAGCAGAGAGCGGGAGCCCCCAAGCTGTGAAATGGCAGCCGTGGCGCCTTGTGCTCAGCCTGGGCAGGAAGGCAGAGCCGATGAAATGGCTACAGACCCCTGAGAGGCGATCGCCCCTCCTGACCTTTCTCAAGGACCAGCCGTTGCATTCTGGGCTACCTGGGGTGGCTGGACTGAGCCGCAAGTGCTCCAGAGGTGGTCCTACTCATGCTCCTGGCAGTGACCCCATCCTGTCTGTGGCCTGAGCAGGGATAACGGGACTGAGCCATCCCAGCCCGAGTATATCAGTAGCTCCGTGCCACTGACTCCCCCTGAGTCTCCAGGGACAATGATGGATCTCCGAACATGTCCAGACGGTGGACAGCAGAGCCTCCTGATGTCCTGAGCACAGGATCCACCCACCAGCCACACTTCTGCTTGGGCCCATTGCTCTCAATGGGAGCTGTGCAAGGCCTTCTGAGAACTGTGACTAATGGCTGCTGCTTTTGTTTGGAATGCCTTAGGAGAATTCTGCAGATTATCTGTGCGAAGCAATTCTGGAATCAAGCCACGCATTTTAAGAAATATTTCTAAATCTATCTATCACTCGATCCATCCATCCATCTATCTATCTATCTATCTATCTATCTATCTATCTATCTATCACATTTATATGCCATCCCATAGCCAAAGGCTCTCTGGGTGGCTCACAGTGTGTGATATAAAATATATTTAAACTACAGATAAAAACAACAATAAGGGGGGAAAACAAAACATAGTAAAATTAAAATAAATTATAAATACAGCCATATAAATAAGAAACAGGAGGAAAATAAGCACAATATTACCAATAACAACAAGCAATAAAACAATAAACCAGCAGCAAACTGAGAACCCAATCTAAAAACAGATGCTAAATAAGAACACCCTGGACCTCTGCAGTGGTGCCTCTAGTGGCCGCTAGGCAGATTTGCGCCTGTGCTTGGGCCCCCAGGGTGCCTGGGGGGCTCCAGGGAGAGCCAGGAGAGGCTGGCCCTGATTCCCTTTGGGACGAGACAGGCAGATGCCTCAGGAAATGCCCCCCCCCCCCACGATGAAGGGCCACGGAGCATCCTGCGTGGGTAGGGCATGCCGAGCCCGGGTGCTCTCCTCCCGCCGGCTGCGGCGAGGTCTGGGGGAGGCGGCAGGTGCCGGCGGACGGGTCTATTGATCGCTTGCAGCTTCTCTTTCCTGCTTTTCCAGAGCATCAGAGCCCAGAGGGAGTGATCGACATGCGGGGCCATCCTCCTCCAGATGGTGACTGCTCAAGGACAGAAGAGGAATGACGGAACGGAGAGCCACCTTTTCCCAATTTTTGCTCTTTAGCTAATCTGGGGATATTTTCTGGCCCCGAGCTTTTTCTTGGTTGCGGGGTGAGGATTTTCTGGCCTGATCATGGAAAGAAATAAACTGTTCCAAGCAGTGTTTCAGTGCAGCCATTTCCTCTACAAGCTGCCCTGTTTCTGAATAAGCAGCCTAAATCTGTCAAGAAGGAACTCACAGGGCCAGGACAGCACAGGGGATTCCTGGGAAACAGGATCCATGGCTAGTTTGGGGGCAGCTGCTCTGGGATGCCGCAGCCAGGAGGTGCATCTAGAAATGGCTTGCAAGCATTTGGAAGAGACGAGCCTTGTTGGAAGGAGGCTGCAAAGATGTGGCCCAGCGGCCAAAGGCTGCATTTTTTCTCTTGCTGTCTTTGGGCTGTAGAAGCATGTGCAGAGTTCAGATTGTGAAAGAGTAACATTCGTTTCAGCTGATGCAGGGAATTCCAATTCAATTCATCAGGTTAGGGTTGCAATGGACCCTGCAAAACCCCCCAAAGCTACAAGGAACTACTAATATTTTCCCTCTCTTGTGAAGGGACTTCATTTCCATTGGTTAGTCTTTCAAGCGGGGAAGCCGGGGGGGGGTATGCAAGTGTAGACGGGCCCCACCTCTTCCAGTGTGGGCCCGCGGAAGTTTATGGGGGGGGCACTCAGCAGTGGACCCTCCCCCCTCCTGAATGAGCAGCTCCTGCAAGACAAAGCAGGCCGGGGTCACCCTCGCAAGGTCAGCGAAGGCCTGGAGGGTGGGGGACGAAAGCCTGCCCGAGCAGCTGCTGTAGCAAGACAGGCCAACGTGCCCCGCCAGCTTTGCTGGCTGCAGCCACCGGGCCTCGGAGGGGACGCTCGTCCGGGAAGGCACCAAGAAAAGGCAATCTGGCCGTGGAGGCCAGCTGTGTCTGTGGGCAGAAACCGTGGCATCTCCCACGGCCCGCACAGTAGGCTCCTCCATACCGCCTGCCATGGCAGGTGTTACCTGGGGCTCTTCCACCTGCAATTCTTCTGATGCTGCTCCTGATTGGCGGCTGCATTGCTTACGGTGCCGCCGTTGTGGACTCGGTTGTGGCTGGAAAGTCCTTGCTTTGGAAGCGCCTTTTGCTTGGGCAGCTTTAACTAAATGGTGCCATAAATCAAAGTGCTCTATTCAGGCTTCTCTTGCCTGGCTGATTGCAATCAGGTTGGCTGCTATTTGTACATGGGTGCTTAAGGGTGCCTATAGAAGCAGCTAATTGCTGATCTGCTTAATTGAACTTTTTGTTGTCACACTTACCAAGATAAATGAAATAATCAGCTTTGAGCTAATGAGAGATAATCAGATTATGTAGAGAGATAAATAAAGACTAAAATGCAGCAGATAGCTGGTGTACTGTGGGGTAGTTGAGATTCTAATGGAGATGTGAGCTGGGCCAATCCCCAGCAGGCCCCACGGAGCAGGGGGGGTCCTGATATTCATCATCTTCACCCTTGTGATCCAGCAGAATTCATTGAGGACAAGGGAGTCCAGCTGGCACGCTGCCTGCAAAGGTTGTTTAGCCCGGGCATGACCCCACTCGCCAGGTTTGCCCTACGTGATGAAACGGTGCCCGCATGCGCCCTCCCTGTGCCACAGCCGCGTTGTAGGAAAAAGCAGACTGTGCCACGCAAAAAATCGAATGCACAACCTTCAGAGTTCAGCCACAGCGCCCAGTTCTCTGCCCTCCGCCTGCTGCCTGCCACCCCCTGCTTTGCAGTTGCTTAAACTCACTTAAATTACAGCACCATCATGACTGGCTGGCACAAAATGGAATTTCCTTCTCCTGCCTGATGCTAACCTGGGAATATGCACTCCTGGGTCATAGAAAGGATTAATACATATGCAAAGTAAAGAGACTGCATCAGGGATGTGACTCAGGCTGGCTAGCCCACTCCCCTGCTCTTTGGCTAACAGTGTTTGCTAAAAATAAGAAGCGAAGGATGCTGCAGCAACCAGTTGTGGGTCCCAGTGTGGGTGCCAGGCTGGGTCTGCGGGCCGTTTGTGCCCCTATTACGCGCCACTCTCTGGGTAGCCACTTAGTGGTGACCTGGGCTGCTTTGGCCTTATGGGGCGGCCCAAATGGCACCACAGTGGATCGTGAGGCCTCCTTCCTCAGGTAACCGATTGCAACTCTGCCATGACAGAACACGAATCTTCTGGCACGTTTGCTTTTGCACAAGCCGCATGGTGAGCTAAAAGGGGACACCTGAGCACACAGGAAATACGGTCTGTGCCACGTTATTTATGGAAAATTTGTCCCCATTGGTTTTTGTGCTCATCAGAACTTTGTAAGTTGTCTTTTGGTTTGTAAAATGCCCCTTTTAACCTCTAGCTGCTCAATGACACCATCTGTGCTTCCCCATGAAATCAAATTAAGTGAAAATCCATGCAGATGTTCATCCCACTGAGTTCAACTGCACGTCCCTCCTGGTCAGTGGCTGTGAGTTGCGGTCCCTTGTCAGCAAACAAGGAGGCTTGGGAAGGATGGATGAGTATTCTGGGGGGCACGCTGCGCCATCACACCCACAGGCATGCCCCCGGGAGACAACGTGCCAATGGAGCTGGCAGCCACAACCCCCCTTCTCTTTCTTTCTTTCTTTCTTTCTTTCTTTCTTTCTTTCTTTCTTTCTTTCTTTCTTTCTTTCATTCATTCATTCATTCATTCATTCATTCATTTAAAGTATTTATATGCCGTCCTGTTGCGAAAGCCACAGAACGGCTCACATAGGGAGCCACTTCTCTTCCCCCTGATCTGGAGGGCTTCAGTGTCTTGCTTCTTGCCCTGTAAAATCCAGTGCAGAGATTCCCCAGAAGACTCAGCGCCACCTCCTCCTGCGAGCACTTCGAAGTAGTTTCGTAGTTCCAGGGGTGCTCAGGGCCTTCTGAATCTCCATCCCCAGCAGTCGCTCTCTTCTAATCGTTCTCCCTCAGGTGCAGTCTACCACTTGCTATTCCAAACATCTTACCTTTCCCTCTAGCGAATCTACCAGCTCTTACTTGCTGCAAAATTGTACCATCGTATCTTCAGGTTGGTGATCAAACATTTACTGCAAACCTTTCATGTCACCACAACTGAGTCACATCGGTCACTTTTTGCTTCCAGCTGGGCCTTCCCCTTCCAACACCAGTGCAGAAGCCCTTCCACCTCCTCATTACTTAGCTGCTCAATTGGTGGGCCCTTCTGGGAAGTCACTGCCCACTATTTGCAAAGCAGAAATAAGAGCATATATATTTTACTAAACAAATATTTTTCTGCACAGCTCAGCTTTTCTGCCCATTCTAAACACATTCCAAGCATCAAAACCATGCCAGGACACCTCGTTTTTCTAACCCTAACCCTAACCTGGTGAAAAACCCTAGCCCTAATACAGGGCTAAAGCTCCACTGAAAATAATGTGATTTTGTAAAACCCTTCCTTGAGTATCTTTTTCTGCACAGCTCAACATCTCTGCCCATTCTAAACACGTTCCAACCATCAAAACCATGCCAGGACACCTCGTTCTTCTAACCCTAACCCTACCCTGGTGCACTTCCCTAACCCTAATATAGGGCTAAAGTTCCATACAAAATAATGTAATTTTCTAAAAGCCTTCCTTGAGTAGCTTTTTCTGCACAGCTCATCATCTCTGCCCATTCTAAACACGTTCCAACCATCAAAACCATGCCAGGACACCTCGTTTTTCCAACCCTAACCCTACCCTGGTGAAAACCCCTAGCCCAAATATAGGGTTAAAGTTCCATGGACAATAATGTGATTTTGTAAAAGCCATCCTTGAGTAGCTTTTTCTGCACAGCTCATCATCTCTGCCCATTCTAAACACATTCCAACCATCAAAACCATGCCAGGACACCTCGTTTTTCTAACCCTAACCCTACCCTGGTGAAAACCCCTAGCCCTAATATAGGGTTAAAGTTCCATGGACAATAATGTGATTTTGTAAAACCCTTCCTTGAGTAGCTTTTTCTGCACAGCTCATCATCTCTGCCCATTCTAAACACATTCCAACCATCAAAACCATGCCAGGACATCTCGTTTTTCTAACCCTAACCCTAACCTGGTGAAAACCCCTTGCCCTAATATAGGGTTAAAGTTCCATTGACAATAATGTGATTTTGTAAAACCCTTCCTTGAGTAGCTTTTTCAGCACAGCTCATCATCTCTGCCCATTCTAAACACATTCCAACCATCAAAACCATGCCAGGACACCTCGTTTTTCCAACCCTAACCCTACCCTGGTGCACTTCCCTAACCCTAATATAGGGCTAAAGTTCCATTGACAACAATGTGATTTTGTAAAAGCCATCCTTGAGTAGCTTTTTCCGCACAGCTCATCATCTCTGCCCATTCTAAACACATTCCAACCATCAAAACCATGCCAGGACACCTCATTTTTCTAACCCTAACCCTAACCTGGTGAAAACCCCAACCCTAATACAGGGCTAAAGTTCCATTAAAAAGAGGGCGATTTTGAAAAAGCCTTCCTTGAGTTGCTTTTTCTGCACAGCTCATCATTTCTACTCATTCTAAACATATTCCAACCATCAAAATTATGCCAGGACACCTCGTTTTTCTAACTATAACCCAGTGATTGTGAACCTTTTAGAGACCGAGTGCCCAAACTGCAACCCAAAAACCACTTCTTTATTGCAAAGTGCCAACACTGCAATTAAACCTGAAAACTGAGGTTTTAGTTTAGAAAAAGCAACTCTCAGCCAGTCCAAGCAAATACACACACACACGCACACACACACACTTGACAGTTCACTCACCTGCCATGCAAAAGCTCAGATGAGCCGTGGTTAAGGAGTCGCAGCTCATGATGTCATCGCCTGGCGCCGCTACTCCTTTCCGAGCAGGCGCATGGCCCCTCTGTGCGCTGTTATCCGATGCTCGGCTGCTGGGGTGATGCCGGGGTGACTTGTCTTGCATGCCGACAGAGAGGGCTCTGCATGCCCGCTGTGGCACGCGTGCCACAGGTTCGCCGCCACCGGTATAGATAAATGTCCAGATGAAAATCCAAGCAACTCTTAAGCTGCATCTTCCTCCACAGTCCTGCATGGCGCATTTCACTTCCTGGCGTGCACCCGGAGGGCGCACCGTGTGAGCAATGCAGGGGCACCAAGCTGCCACCATATGGGAAGCGGCCCTTGGCCTGGAGGGAGTTCGCGTCCCTCGCTCTGACCTGGCACACCTCAGAAGGGCCCTGCGCAGGTTGCCCAGACACGTCTCCTCCCTCTGTGGCAGAGGTTACCGTGCTGATGCACACCAGCTCCATGGGGATGTGGCCACGGGTGACCTTTGTGCTTGCAAGGGCCACTCAGAGTGGTAATGTGAGAGCAGAGGGTCAGACATTAGCCACCAGGATGGAGAACGGGGCTCTGGTTCTGCCTCCTTGCAGGGAGCTTTACAGAAAAGGATCACGTGGCATTATGGGAAACACCATCCACAATACAAAGGAGGCTATGAAACTGGATATGTTGTCTGTTTATGCAACGTTCGGGCGCGCTTCTTCCTAAAAGGACGATTTGCCTGATCTATAGCAAGCGGACAATGTGCAGAAGCAAACAGGGCGCTCTACTATTTATGTGAGTGGCTTCTCTGCTTTTACTGCACATAATGACTTTCTGAGCCTCATGCCTTCTTGCTAGCCCTGCCATGTATGTACCTCAGACCAGGAGAGGTGGCAGCTGCGTCCAAGGCCTGCACCAAGCAAACCGTTCATTAGCCTCCATCAAGACTCTGCACCGCAAGCCAAGGGGGAAATGGTTGCTAGTAATTCTTCGTAATGTGGGTTTTGGGGCAGCATTCCCCAAGCACGTCTGCTGTCTACCGGCCACCGGCTTCACCACTACTGGCTTCATGTCTGAAATCTCCCAGGCTACTCTCACACCTCTGGAGCACCATGTACTGACATTCAGCATCCTGGGGCACGAAATTCTGACACCAAATATTCTGAGACTACCTTGAGAATGTTTGACATCATCCTCTGCTGTGAGGGCTGATGAAAAGAATTCATTCAGCTTCTCCGCCATCTCCTGAAGGTGCCTTCTTTCTCCTGCATTCGGCCTCGAAAAGGCTTTCAGATCTCTTGGGGACTCATGAAATAACACTTCCTCCCCTGAACTGGGACCTGGGTTGTGTGTGGCACAGGCGAATATAATCTTGAAGTGCAGGTCAATGAATGATCCCACACATGGATGTTTAAGCGGTTCCCATGTCAACTTCTGTTGTCATTCTTGGCTTGCTAAGTGCTCTCCAAGGACCAAACAGGCATAGAAAATTATAATGGATTCTGAGTCAGAGGAGATAACCTGGAATAGAAAAATAAAAATGATCATAGCAGTATAATTAACAGAAATGAACAGGGAGAGATTTTAGTGAGGATGTTCTGACTTCGTATGAAGACATTTGAAACATCTGTATTCTCAATTGACATATGACTTAGGCTAGACACAATATCAACTTTAATCTGGATTATGCAAATATATGTTATTGACCACATTTTAAGGTATGACAATTGAGCAGCGATCTGAAACCGTTTTTAAAATGCGAAGATCACATAGCTTGCTCTCTCACACACGACCATTGCTGTCTGAACAAGACTTTCTAGCTGAATTGACCTCAGCACAGGTGGTCGGAAATGAGAGGTGCCTACAAATGCTGGACACCTTGGGAGAGAGACCTCCCTCTCTTGCCGTTTGCTTCCTCTCTGTATGATGGTGATGATTTTCCACAGTATTTTAAAAAAATTAATAGGTTTTATGGCAGTTCATTTGTAAGCACAGGTTGTTCCTAATCGGCATTAGTAACCTGGGGAGTGCCTGTACTGTTCTTTTTTTAGATGTGGAGACCAAAACTCTACATAATATTCTAAGTGTGGTTGAACTGTAGATAAGGGCAACCTGACACTGGCAGTTCGATTCTAAATTCCCTTCCTAATTGGAGCTGGCCTGCACTAAGTAAAACTTCCATCAACCTTCACTGACATTTTTCGTGGTCAACATTTTGAGCGCTCTGTCCACCACCGGCCAAAGATCCTTTTCTTGATCAGTCACAACTAGCTCAGAGGCCACCCGCTCCCTGCCCCACATCAATGAATTTGAGTCCTCAAATGAGGATGGACAGCAGACAGTTCTCCTCATTCTGAGAGCAAACCGTTGCCGCCGTCATCATCTTCAACAAACCTTCTAAATCCAGAAGTGGTAGGGGGCCATCCAGTGTCTTGAGGTGGGCAACAGGTGGAACGGATGCTGCCCATAAGCTGGACAGAAGTTGTAATGCATGCTCAGTGTAATGAAATCCCTAGAAAGATGTTTGCCATCTTCAAGCGCTTGGGGAAATTTTCCTCCACCCCTTATTTAAACGATGTCAGATCTGTTCGATCTCCATCCCACATGGCTCGTTTATTTTATTACTCTCTACCTTTAAATGAATCCTCTACTCATCTGGACTTTCAGCATAAAGATCTGGGCACTGGACTTCCAGTTCATTATGCTTCCTTTAGAAGGGTAATTTAATAAGGCATCAGAGCACATGCCGATTGTGCAGTGACTACTGATAGTCCTTTGTATCAGTGGTCGCTTTGCCTGCCAGGAGGAGTGCAGGGCGGCCCCTCGGGGCGTTTTGGCATTTTGGAACTGCACCAAGCCCAGCATCCTGCCTGCTTAGCCAAGGTGGCCTTGCGCATGCACCCAGTCTCCAAGCCTCTCTGGGTCCAGGGCTGGACTGGGTCATTGCCCACAGCTGGAGCTGCCCAGCCAGGACTGAGGTCCACAGAAGGTCCCCCTGCACTGCAGACGCAGACACAGACCTGCCGCAGCTGTCCTGCTGTCAGGCAATTCCCCCTGCAGACTTGGTCTGGACTCTGTAATGCAACACAGCGCAGACGATGACTAGCCAGAATCACTATGCAGAGAGTAAGCTGCATGCAGAGTGCATTCTTCGAGAAGCTGAGCCAAGACTCCTGGATCATGTGCATTAGTTAAGCAAGATGAAAACTGTCAACAAACGCTTTATAAATGGTAGCTTGGCAAGCTATACAAAGAGAGATTGTTGTGCAAATGTGAAAAATAAGAAGTTTGCTTCGGGTCTAGATGCACTCATCTATGGTAAATGGAAACCTAGTGGGATTTAAGGCACTCAGGACCAACAGAAACCCATTGATTTCATTGGGTCAACTCCATATATGAGTAAGTCTTGCTCTTACCCAACGTCTGCCACAGCGTTACTGGAAATTATTTGGCATGCAATGCAGCTGGGGGCAGAAGAAGGGCCTTTCTAACTGTAGTCGGCTCCTGCCCTGAATAATGTGCATCCAAGAAGGTGGGATGAATTCGGCTTCCCAGGTAAATGTGGGCAGAAATTCTGCCCACGGAGAAGAGTCACCTGAGAGTGACTTCACCGTCACTCCCAGCCTGGCCAGAGCTTGCAGGAGCATCAGCAGCAGCACTGCAAGGGACTCCCTGGGCTTGACAGGGACCAGCAGGTAATCACATGTAATGCCAGTCCTTTCCCGTCTACACTGGCCACCAATTCAAGTCTGGGCCCAATATAAGGTGCCGGTGATGACCTATAAAGCCCTAAATGGCTTAGGACCTAGACATCCGAAGGAGCAGCTCCTTCCCTATGTGCCTACCTGCCCCTTAAGATCTGGGCCGGTGGTCCTTCTTCGGGAGCCCTCCTTGAAGGGGATTAGGAGGGTGGGTACCTGGAGAAGGGCCTTCTCTGCGGTGGCACCCCAGTTACAGAATACACTCCCCAGAGAGGTTCGCTGGGCACCAACAGTTTATTCCTTTGGCACCAGGCCAACTCCTTTTTATTTTCCCATTTTTTTAAGGTTTAAATGTGATTTTAATGTGGGGTTTTATTGTATGGAAAATCAACTTGGATGCTGCACTCCACTGTTTGAATGCAAGACTGTGCCTTTGATCCTCTTCAACCTCTTTGCACTTTGCTGTCATATCTCCGAGGTGCAAAAGTGAGAGTACTGAGCTCTGTGCAAACACTAGTCTGCCTGGATAGTGACTGAGCTCTTTGCCTTCCTGCAGAAATGCTGAAATTTCACGCGGACCTGAACCTGCAGTGCCGAGGCTGCCAGTTCCTGCCAATGCTGTGCGGAGCGGCTCCTGCACGACCCAAGCTGCCTGCCATTGACTCCCGGCCATCTCCATCTGTATTCAGGTGGCGAGTGCCGAGTTAATGTGGCGCTGAAAGCCCAGCAGAAGCCTCTGCTGCTGGCTGGTCTCTGAAATCACAGCATGGATTTCTGCAACCACAAAGGGCAAGCCAACGCAATCCTCCCAGCAGTCAAGAGCACATTGATTTCTTCACTCCACAATTTGTACAAATATCAAAGCCCATTTTTAAGCAAGGTATATTATTTATCTACACTCCTCAAAAGCAGTTGCTGAAAAGGCTCTTCTCAGGGCCTTAAAGATGCACCTGCACATCTCAGTTGCTGAGGACCTTGGGCAGGATGAGTTCTTCCACCCATCCCTCTTGAGGGAGCCTGGGGGCAGCTGGCTCGCCATCCTGTGTTCCGCAAGTTCACATGTATTTTCCGTGGGTAAACTGAAGTGGCCGGATTGAGTGCTGAACTTTGAAGTGTCCCAGACTGCCATTCTTGGGGCAAATCAGCCAGAGTGCCTGCACACACCTGGGTGGTTGATGCTTTCCATGCATGACAAGTCTGTGGCTCCACCGCAGCGCAAGCTTTGCTATCTAAATCAGCTGGGCCCTCTGCAGACTCGCATGAACCAATAGGCCAGGCTGGACTGAACGGATGGATTCCACCCCTCCAGCAGCGCCGCCGCTACAGCTGGTTCCACCTCTGCATTCTGGGAGGAAGCAGCAAGAGAGAGCAACAGCGGGAAGGTACAACCCTGAGCAGCAGCTGTGGAGCAGGAACAACTCTGGGGCTGCAGACGGGGAGAAGACCGAAAGGAGAGCCCCTTGCCCACCGACGGGATGAAGGGAATGGAAACACTTTCTTCTGAGCCCGACTCCTGCGCGCAAGCTTTTCTGTCTTGTGCTTACAGCATCATACATGCATTGTTCCTTTCCCTGTAGGTCCTTGCAAGCGATCTAAAAAGACACATCTCCAGAATAGAGCCAGGGACATGAATAACTGGCCTTACTGATTCTCACTTACTGTAAAACAGGCGATCTAAAAGGGATCCTTTGTAAAAACTTTCAGCAATTTTCTCTTGCAATCCTTACTTGAATTTCTTAGTTGCTGTGCGGACAGAGCAATGTGAGAGGGTACACCGGTCTACAGGTCTGTGGCCACTATGTCAGATGGTAGCCACCCAGGGCACTTAAAAAGCTAGAAGCTTTGTTCTGCAAGAGCCACACAATTCAGGGCTGGGCAGAACGTAGATCTCCAGGCATTTGGGACTTCAACTCCCAAGAGTCCCAGCTACTGGCCATGCTGGCAAGGGCACCCATCTCATTGGCAGGAGCTGGCCACGGGGGGTGGGGCTCCAGCCCTGTGGTGTTCTGAGCCCTGGCCAGACCCTCCCCGTGCTGGTCCCAGGAGCTCTGGGAGCGTGAGAAGCACCAGCTGATGCGCAGAGGTGGCAGAGCAGGAGGAGAAAGCTTCTGTGCCGCGATGTGATAGGCGGAGACCCCCCTCCCCTGGAAGGCCTTCATCAGAGATGTCCTTGTAACCTGCTCCAGCTGTTTCAACTGAGGAGAGGAATTTTTCTGACAGGCCTTCATGGTGAAGGTGTGGGAAGCAAGCAGGACTAGACATGAAAAGCTTCCACCACACAGACTCACACCAAAGTCCACGGAGTGCTGGAATTACTTACAGAAGGCAGATGTCAAGCATTTGCCAAGAGTTATTTAAGGAAAATTGAATGTGTACAGAGCACTGACATGGGCTGCTGAAGTGGCAGGCCCTGACCACCAAGAAATCAGGGTTCCCCACATGCCACTCATTGCCAGGGCTTAATTAGGGTCTTGTCAGGTCCGAGGCCAAATTCTCTCCTGCCAGCACCTTGAGAGGTGTGCATCACAGTCAAGACAAGAGGTCTTCTGAGCATGCTCAGGGCTTGCCTGGCCTCTGAGCCCTCAATTGGCAAGACCTTATCTTTTCAATTGAATTTCCGTATCTCTCCTTAGACAGCCTCATAATCATGGGCATCCTGAACCTTTTAGCTCTCATGTCTGGATGCCGACTGCTCCTCTCCCCCCGCCCCCCAGCTCTTTTAGTCAGGGTCTGTGCTCTGGTCCTACCTGCACCTAAAGTTTGAGCAGCTGGGCAGAATGCCATGATCCCACGTAACCCTGCTTGTACAGACCAGCTTCCGATCTCATACGCTTCCTAGCTTGTCGAATCAGTTAGGTGAGTGGCCACATGAGAAGGGCCCTCCTGGTGCTAGACTTAGATTGGTGGCCTTTCCTAACAGCTCTCTTGCACACAACCCCTGCAGTGGAGGCCTTCAAATGGGCCATCAGGCTTCCCAATAATACAATAATGCTGCTTTCGCACCATCTGTTTTTGAATTTTTGAATTGAAATATGCCTTTCTTAAGGCATCTTGGCATACAGGGTGCTTCTACTCCAAATGTCTGTTGGTCAGTAAAAGGTGAGCAGTGTTTGCTCCAGCTGGAACCACTCCCTTTGGAGGGCACTGCAAAGTTGAGGCACCACCACCAAGAAGACCCTGCCTGCCTTGGGCATCTGCCCACTCACCTAGGGCAAGCGATGTGCTTTCCAGTCATCCCGCCAGTGAGATCTCACTGGGTGATGCTGTTCTGTTCTGGGCTTCAGGAAGAATGTTGGCAGGTGGGAGGAAGCTCAGGAGTCGAGCAGGTGAACCTGAATCAGAGGTGAAGCAAGACCAGCCGTTGCTGCTGGTGTGGGCTGACAATGGGCCAGAGCGAAGCTCACCCAGGCGGCCACCTTCACAGCTGACGCTTTGGCCCAGCCCCAGCTTCAAACCTTCCTGTCTCCAGTGCTGATCTCATTTCAAGGAGAAAGGCAGAGCTCTCTGGCCTCCTGCCGATGGCTTGCCAACAATCCATCTATCCTTGGGCAGCTTGAAACTGGCTTCTCTCCCCATTCTAGAGCCAACAAACATTTCGTATTGATTTATTGATTCTTGCCTGCCTGTGGAAGCCAGCAGCACCTGCTTTCGCAGCCTCCTTCATATATTCATCCTTCCCTCTCCATCCAAACAATGTTTGCAGTTGGTAGCAAACCAGGTCTTAGAGTTGTGGGGGGGGGGGCTGTGCTGAGCCCCCAAGGGGGGGGGGGGCATGCCTCCATTCCTCTGTTGCTTTGCAGCCCACAAACACATTCCCTTGCTATACATGGCAGGTGCTCGCCTGTCTTCCTGCACAGCATTGTTCTTATGCTAGAGCTGGTTTTTCTCATCGACAGCAAGAGAAGGGGAGGTGAAATAGGCGAGCAAACTCCTGCATGCTGTCCGCTAGTTTCAGGGAAATCGGCAAACATCCAGGCTCGAGGCTACAACAGCTTTCTGATTTCTGAATATTGCTTCATTTCAGTGTAATCTTGTGCTCAGATTGAGAACTTGAATAATTCTATCCACTGCTGGGCCAAGAAGACAGCTGAGCTAAAGGTCGCTGCTCCTGGAGAAGGGATCCCTTTCCCCACATGTTTCAAATAACCCAGATCAGGCCAGATTTTAGGCTATGGGATTTATTCCTTCCCTCCAATAGCATTGCCAATATACCAGCTCTCAATATCTGCTCATATCTAATTAGGAACAAAACTTCTTTTAATGGAGAGGGGCAGGGTCATATTAATCAAGCTAACCTAAGTAAGAGAGCCACCTGCAGGATCAGTTACTGCAGCCCTTCGTGGGAATGCTGCGCAGGAGGGCGCCAGTCTGTGGGGCCAGGAGGGCAAACCCCTATGCTATGGGGGCTTGGCACACAGACAAAGGGGGCCTTAGGTGTTCTGCATGTGATTGCTCATACCACCTTCCTTCATTTGTACAGTATAGGTTAGCTTAACCTATTTAGGATTTTGCCGTGACTTTCTAAGGCATCCAGCCATGACTGAGGCTGCTGTACATTTTCAGCAACCAGCTACTGGAAAGCTCACAGAGGCAGATGGTCTTCCACCATGTCCAGCTGCTTGTCAGTGTTTCTCTTTGAAGAGTTTAGCCATGTACTGTGTGAAGAACTCCTTCCCCCCACCAGTTGCGTGGGATTTATATTTGATGCTTTTCCCATCAGTCATACATTGGGGCAATATTTGTACCGAGATACAAAACCCCAAAATCCATTTCTTCCTCAGGCTCCATGATGCAGGACCAGCTTATAGTCAGAGTGAAAATAGGTGGCCAGTAGCTTAACGGCCACTTACTGCCAGCTTAAATGTGTGGGGAGGCCACCGTGGGCCTAGATGCACAGTCCATGCTGAGCTCCACGGCTGAGGGGGCAGTGAGGAGCCCTGGTGGCGCTGGCAAGTCAGGTGGGCCATTCCTGGACAGGGACAGCAAGCGATGCACAGAGGTTCGTTTCCGCATTGGACTTGGCCCTCCCTGCGTTACTGCAACCAGCCCCGCCGAGCCGTCACAGCGGGGGTCACTGAGCACATGCTCGGACCAGCAGGAGACCTCCAAAAAGCGCCTAGGTGAGACTCGCCCCTCTCCACTTCTCCCCAGTCCTTTTCTGGCAACAGCAGGCAGCCACGGCAATCCAGGGGCCCAGCGGGAAGCTGTTCCCTCAACACAAGCTGTTCCTACAGGGTCTCCGTGGGGCATCAGCCCGCTCCTTGCCCCGTCCTCCTGCAGCTCTCCACTGAAGCTCCTGCCTCGCTCAGCCACACCTGCCTCTGTCTTCAGGTCCCCGGCATTTTGTTTCCCGAGTGAGGCCTTCTCTATGCGTGGCAGTGGCGCTCGCTGGTCCTGGGCAGCTTTTGTCACACGAAGAAGGGTTAATAATTAAAGCATGGAGTTCTCGTGATCAATGGAGTCCTCCAGCTATATTGATCCAGAGAACCTGCTTATTTTGCAGCTAAGGGTTTTTTAGGCCATTCAGAACAAAGACACCCTTGGGGACATTAGACAAATAGGCATTTAAGTCCTTTTTTTAAAAAAATAAGTACTTAATTATTAGTAGTATCCCAATTAATATAATATGGAAGTAGTTTCCTACATATTTCCTACATAGAACTCTAATGGATAAATAAATAAATATTTGTGAAAGTATGAACTGCTTTACGGCTTGTTTTACAAAGCAGGTAAATTTTACAAATTTTCAGGCATGATCCACAGTGCAAGAGCGTATGGCAGGAATGTTTCCCAGCTGCAACTGAAATGCCTGTTTTTGGGGTGGGGAGAAGTCGTATCAAAAGAAAGTGCTTTTCATGTCCCAAATTTTCTACTGCAGGGTCAGGCACACAAAATGGGAAGAACCCGAAATGGCACCCATCCTCTGCTCCAGGTGAGGGGCCAAAGGCCTCTGACAAGACTCTGTGACACCTGGGCACTTGGTGAAGAGGGAAGCGGTGCCCCGATTGTCCCAGGAAAGTTGTGACCCCTGCAGGAAGCCCCACCACAACACGGCTAAACTTGCATCGCTCAACACACCCATCGGGCCACACAGTTGTATAGTATGCTGACCAACACTGGCAATAGCTGTGGTGCACTGATCGCTGCCCAGACAACCCGCAGTGCGGCTGACAGACGAGCTGATCAGACCATGGATGTCCTCTCCGTCCCTGTCGGTCCTCCCATGGGTATCTCAGGGACTCTGGCAGGATTGACCGGCCTTCCCTCCTCTTGCTATGATTGCAAGTCTGGTTTTGCTCACCGTGGCGTTTCCCCATTTCCTCTCCTTTTTCCAGAGACTGCAAACACTCGCCTCCAAACTCACAACCAATTACAGTCAAGTGCCAAGTCCTCCACCTAGGAAAAAGAAACCAGATGCATCCATACGAGATGGGGAATACGTGGCTCAACAGAACTGAGAAAGGAAAAGACCTTGGAGTTCTAGTGGACAACGGGCAACATGAGCCAACAATGCGATGCAGCCACCAAAAGGGCAAATGCTATTTTGGGATGCATTAACAGAAGCACTACTTCTAAATCACAAGAAATAGTAGTTCCCCTGTACTGCTCACTAGCCAGTATCTGGAATACTAGGTCCAGTGCTGGGCACCAAGATTTAAGAAAGATGCAGAAAATTTAGAAAGGGTCCAGAGGAAGGTAACAAAAGTGATCCAGGGTTTGGCAACACTGCCCTACTAGGAGAGAGTGAGGGAGAACTGGGCAAGTTCAGCCTTGAGAAGAGAAGACTGAGGAGGGGCATGATATCCCTCTGAAGTAAGAGGAAAGTCAAGATCTCTTCTTGCTGATACCAGAGTGCTGGAAACAGAATAATCAATTCAAGCTGCAACAACCCAGGGGCCGTGCGTCCTTCTTCTGGAGAGTCTGGAGAGGGCAGCCAGATGGGCTCAAAGGACCAGCGCGCAAAGCCCTCCCTCTCTTCCGGGGGAGGGGTTGTCTCGTGATGGGCCAGATGTTACCACTGCTGCTGTGGGGCAATTGGCTGCTGTTCGCAGGCCAACCGAGGTGACAGCCGGCAGGCAGCCAAGATGGATGATCCCGAGGGGATTTGGCCCTTGGGGAGGCAGGAGAACCCGTGGGAGGGCCGCTGAGCAGGTGGAGGCGGCTGTGGGATCCCGGGCGCAGCATCCGCCCACGTGTAGCGCTGGGCCAAGCGGCTCCTGCCAGAACGCTGCAACAGCCGGGCCGAGCGGTCCAGCCTGCTACAAGCCCCACGCCGGGGCGCAGGGGGGCCACTCGTTCGCACGTGCTGCCGCCGCCCCCGAGGCACCCGGGCGGCACGCCATCCCTCCCGCGCGCGCGCCGGGGCCAGGGGGCCCGGGCCGCGCGTGCCAGCGCTCGCGCGGTCCCCCGGGAGGCCGCTCCCGGCTTGACGGAGGCCGCGGGGGCCCCGGAGGCGCGG
>NW_025335817.1:4219967-4275598 GCF_004798865.1 Varanus komodoensis
CGAGGAAGAGGCGGCCCGGCGACCGCCTGGCTCCCGGGGCGAGGGCTTGGCCGGAGCCGCGCGAGCGCCCCGGCGCGGAGCGGGTCCCCGGCGGCTCTGGGGCCAGGTGCGCCGACGCGCCCCCGCGGACCGGGGCAGGCAGGCCGCCCGCCGCCCAGCGCTGCTCCGGTGCCAGGCGAGGACTCACCCGGCGGTAAGCGTCCCCGGGCCGGGCCGGGCGGGGACCTGCGGGCGCGAGGGGAGAGCCGGCCGCCGGCCCGCCGCGCGCGCTTCCCCGGGCAGCCCGGGCACGTTCGGCAGCGCCGCTGCGCCAGGCGCGGCCCCTGCGGAGGCCCCGGTGCGCGCCGCCGCCTCGCGGCAGGAAGGCGGCTGTTTCCCGGGGGCGGGAGGGCGGGCGGCAGGGGGGCCCTGCAGCCTCTCGCTCTCGGGAGCCGCGGGCGGGGGGCGCGCCCTGCCGCGGCCGCCGCTCCACGCCCTGCAGGTGGCTCGGCCTCCCTTTCAGGCCCGGCTTCCGGAGCGAGGAGGCTCCTTTACGCCTCGTTGCAACACGCACGGCACTCGCGGCCGAGGCTGCGGGGACGCGGAGGGCGGAGAGCCGCGCGAGGCGCGTGGGGGCCAAGCGTGCGCGACCTTCCGACCTCGCTCGCATCTACTCCGGCGAAGGGAGCCGATCGCCTGCACCAAACGCGGGGCCGGCGCGGCTGGGGGGCCCCGGCGCGCCGGGAAGGGCTTCCCGCGGTCTGCTGGGGCCGCGGGGCTGTGGAGGGCGCCTGCGGAGTCGCTTCCTTGTCCCGTGCTGCCCGTAAACGGTGGGCTGGGGGCAGCCCCCTGAGGATGGGGAGATCGGACGTGGCTGAGCGTCCCAGAGCAAGCGCAGAAGGAGCCCTCCGGGGGGGGGGGGCAGAGTCGGGCCTGCCTCCCTGGCCCTCCTGTCTGCAGTGGTCCGCGAGGGGGAGCAGGCCAGAGGCGAGGCAGGGCGAGGGCGTGCGCGGGCCCAGCTTTAGGGGGCCTTCCAGGCTCTTGTGTGACCGATCCACTCCCAGGGTGTGCTGTTCTCATCTCACTGCGTTTTCAGACGTGATGCGGCTCTCCCGCATCTCAGGTGGGGCCTGAGACACGGACACAGCGGCAGGAGAGGCACCTGGTTCCTGGTTATCGCCCTCACTGGGTGGCAGCGTGAAAGGGGCTTGGGAGGGGGCTTGTTTCTCGGGGAGGGACTGACAGAGGGCTGGAGGCACGGGCCTTCGCGTCCTCTGAAGCAAGGCTCAGTGCGAGTAGCGCTTTCCGGGGGGAGCGTTGTGTCCCTGAGGGAGAATCGGGGGGAGGGAATTTCTCCACTTTCTGGGTCTTCATGCGCCTCGCTTCGGGCTAAAGGGCGGGACGCGCCTGATCAGGGCTGCCTGGAACTCGGGGGCAGGGAAAGATGGCCAGCGCTGGCCTGCCGGGAGGCCGTGAGCGGAGGGACGACGGGGAGGGCCGCCTCCTGGCGCCTTTGAGAACCCGGAGCGGCCCCGCGGCCCCGTGGAAGGTTCAGACACCCCAGGATACAGCCCTGGAGCGGAGGCGGCGGCCGTGCGCGGTGGAGGGTCTGCAGTCGCCCTCGCGAGAAGTGTCTGGTTCAGAGCGCGCCCTCCGACTTTCCTTGCCCCTATATTCCTTCTCCCAAGCCTCGCGCCATCGGAAGGGGAGAGCCGCGGGGGGGCAGAGGGACGGTGGCGAGAGGGTGCTCCGGCATTGGCCCGAATTGCGCGTCGGCGTGTCCGCCAGCAGCTCCGCCTTTCTCCTCCTGGGCCCGGGCACGCGCAACTGCCCCGAGCGATCCTGCGCGGAGCTTCCGCGTGCTCTGTTCCCGCCCGGCGGCGCTGCCGGGAGCGGCCCCCCCTCCCCGCCTCTGAGGAGCGCGGCCGGACTGAGCGTGGCCCGTGGCGGCGGAGGGCCTTGCCCCGCTTTTGGGGAAAGCGCGCAGCAGCCCCTCCTCCCCTCCCCGCGCTCTTTCCGGGCCTCCTCCTCCCCGAGCGCTTTTCACGGGTCGCTCCTAGGCAGGGAGCGGCCCCGGGACGCGCGCGGGCCCGCCGAGCTCTTTTCCAGCCGGAGCGAAAAACGCGGGCGGGCGCGGCCTCGAACGGGAGCGTTTGGCAAGGCGGCCGCCGGGGTCCCGCTGCCGCCTCGGGAGCCTTCCGGGCGGGCCGCGAGCAGCGGGCAGGCGCCCAAGCAGGGCCCCCTCGGGTGGCGCGCGGCTCGGGCAGCCTCGCACCCAGGCGTCTCCTTGGCCGCCCAGCCGCTTCCGCAGTCCCTGCCCGCTTCTCCCGCCCTGGGCTCCGCGCGGGACCTCCGCCAGTCGCGGTGGACCGTCCGCTCCATGGCGGAAAGAGAGGGCGAGGAGCGGGAGGCCGCCGCGGGGCAGGTGGCCGAAGGGCCTCCGAGCGGCATGAAACGAAATGGGCACGTGCCGGCCGCACCTTTCGCCTTTGCTTGGGAACCGTGGCAGGCTGGGAAGGATGCGAGTCATGCTTGCCGGGGACAGAGACCCAGGACACCCGGGCAGCCCACCTGCTCCAGCTGCCTGCAGTTCTAGTGAGAGCGCCGGGCGAGCTGGGCAGGGCCGGAGCGGGGCCTTCCGTGTGCGCAGTGGCCAACCTGCTGCCCCGCACTCCGCGGTGAGCCCCGGAGCAGTGGCGCCTCCCTGGCCCGGTTGGTTTGTCCGCTGGTCACCCCCGTGTCCTTCCGCTCGCGCTGCGCAGTTCCCAAGCAGCCGATTCTGCGGGGACGCTCAGCATCGCTGGCGCCCCGGACCGCCCATGCTCCCTAGGCGCGCCTGCCTCCCCCGAAAGCTAGCCCAGCCTCGCATCACGGCGGAGGGCGCCGGAAGCAGACCTTCGGCCCCGCTCAGCTTGATCCGACGACTGCTGCGGGTCCCAGGTTCGGGACCGGGGCGAGAGGCCGCCCTTGCGCACCGCCTTCGCCAGACGGGTGTCACCCGCGGCTGCAGCCCTTCCGCGCAGGCGAGCGCCTCGAGCCCCCGACCGGTTTGGCTGCCCCCTCCTGCGCCACTCCCGGATGTGGAGCAGCCCAGCTGGAGACAGAAAGCGCAGATTTCTATAAAAGCTTCCGTTATGGGCAGCTTTCTTGTCAGTTCCTCACCTGCTGAGCACCGAGCAAGGCCTCAAACGAAATGGGCCCATACCTTGATGTTATTCTGTCCTCGCTGTCGTTTCAGAAAGTTACTAGCAGCCCCAGCGCGGCCCCTTCTCCTGTCACCGAGAGCAGGACGGATTCCGGAAAAGGAGCTCACAGCTCTTCCCTGCCCCCCCCCCCCCCCCGCAGCACGATGGTGCTTTTCTTCAGTGTCCGCTGAGGAGCCGGAGACAGCCCGGCTCCAGCAAAACCCCCGCCAACATCCAATACTCTTGACGCACACAGAACCCGGATCACCCCAAGGCGCTTCCTGCTCGTGTGGGGAGTTGTGTAGGGAACACACAATTATTCTCATGCTTTAACAATGCGAGTCGTTAAAACAAAAACAAAAACCCTAATTCCGCACCGTTTTTGTAGGAATGAAACGGTTGTCATTTTCTGCTTAATATTTTAATGTCCTCTACAAAAGATTTTAAACATGAAATTAGAAACTTAAATGCGAGGATTATTGTTTAACCCTGGCAGATACTGTAAATTGTAAGGTATTCTCAATAAGAAATCACGCTGCAAATCAAATTCAAATATGTCTATGTAAGCCAATATCATAGTTTCCTACCTATTAATTAGCATGGGGCACAACATCTGGAGTTTGTAATTTCATGATCATTGTAAACTCATAGACTTGCTAGGATTGAGACCTGGTCCGTTTGCTTTGTGCAATTAACAATACCAGCAAATTGCGAGGTTTTCTTCAGGCTGGCTCTTCACGTCCGGGGAACCCTCCCGCAGGAGGTACCGCAGGCAGCTGGCGGTGGTTCCGTCCCGCACCATGAGCGCCGCAGGATCAGAAAAGAGGATCTGAGTGCTGGGCGTTTCTTCCTGGGACGTTTACGTGTGGCGGAGCATCCTTTCCCACGGAGGAGGGAAAGGACGCGCCCCTCTGCAGCTGGACCAGCGCAAGGGCCTCGGCTTTAAGAACGAAAGGGCAATCCGCCCGCACGCCTGTGGCAGGGCAGGAGGTGGCCCGGGGCGCCTTCCTGAGAGGAAGCCCCGGGGAAGCCGACATGGCGCGGCCTGGGCTGGCCCACGGCTGGGGTGCCGCGCTGCGCCGCCCCCGCCCCGTGACCGGATGCCTCGCTGCGCCTGGTGCTGAAGGCGCGGGCCCCTTTCTTCGGGGAAGGGGGCTCGGGGCGGGCGGGCCTCCCGCCGACCGGGCCGGACCCCGCGCCTGCCCAGCCCGCGAGCCGATGCGCGCACTCGTGCCCGGCCGAGCGGCTGCCCGGCGCCCGAGCGACGCTTCGAGGGCGCTTCGCTTTCGTTTCGGGGCTTCGAGGGCGCGGCGCCGAGGCTCCGGTCTCGCCCCCAGAAGGAGCCGCAGCCGCCGGCAGCGCGGTGTGGCCGGGGCGGCTCGTGGCTGCCCAGGCGCTCCCCGGGAGCCGGGCCTGCCCGACCTCTCCGGGGACGCGAGTCCGTGTGGACACGGGTCCATCTTCCACACGCGCAACCAGGGGCGTGAAGGCCTTACCGTCTTTCCACCGAAGGAAGGACTGCAGGACGGAAGGGAGGAAGAAGCGACATTGATTTTCTTAAGACAGATCTATCCATACCGACTGTATTGACATGAATATTTTAAAAGATACAAAACTGAGAGGAACGGGAGCTCTCGTCAGAGGTTTTCAACCATGAATGCCTGTTTGCATGATATTACAACTCCTATTGCGAAACTTACAATGATTTTTTCTTCTGCACCCTGAAGAAAAGAAAAGAAACAAAAAGTGGAAAGGAAAATAGAATATTTTGGGAAGCAATCGGCACCGAGGATGGGCAAAGCTTGACTCTCTCTGTGTTTTAGCAGGGAAAGGAGATAGCTTCTCACTTATCTTTATGCGCAAACATTATATAATTCTATTTTATTTGTTCATTCAATTTATTGCCTGCTTTTCCACACAGAAAATAGCGTTCAAGGCACCTAACAAGCATAAAATCCTAGAAATGCTCCCACTGTGTTTGGGAGCAATAATAAAACAAATATATTTAAACTACACTGAAAAGCACAATAAAAATTACAAAATAAAGACAGTGCCCGACCCAGCAGAGCATTTTTCAAGCCCAAGTCCTGCTTAAACACAGTGGTCTCCGCCTGGCTTTCTGCCCACCAGAAGGAGGTCAACAAAGACGGAACAAACTAGCCAGGCACACTTCGTCTGGACTGGGGACTGCGTCTTGACCCATCATTCATGTTGGTTTCCGTGCAATTTTTCAGGACTGGAAACTTTTGTTCCAGTTTTCTCTCATTGTCTTGCAGGAAGAGGAGCCTATTCATCTCTTATTTACTAAAAGTATACTGTGAATTTGTGGCTGACCCTGATGCCAAATTAACTTGGCAGAGCTAAATTAGTTTCAGTTCATGGATTTCAGTCTTCAGTGGGTTGCCGGTTTCCATTAGGAAACGAAGAGGTTTCATCCCTGCTTTAGAGGTTCAGTTCCTCATAACAGTCGTTGTGCTTTTCCTGTTGAATTCAACCAGGTATTTCAACTACGAAAAACAGCCAGACAGCACGAAAGATTAAGGCAAGTGCGAATAATTATAATTATGAGAGGTGATATGCCAAGGTTGTTCCCAAGGGGCAATCCTTGGGGGACTTCGGCTTTGAGCTGTGACGAGGTCTCAGTTTTGCATCTCAGACTAAACTGGGTGGCAAATGCCTTTGCTTTTTAGCCAAAAGATTTGGCTCCTCAGACTTCTGCTTGGCCTCTTGCGATTTTTCAGCTTCGTGTGACTGGAATATGAACCAACAGGGCTCGCAGGCGCGCCCGTTTCGGCGCCTGTCCTCTTCGCCTTCTGCCGTTTCGCCGGTGGAGCGGAGGGCCCCGCGTTTCTCGCGCGCGTAGCTCTTCCCGCAGCAGGCCAGCGCCGGTGCGGCTGCCCCCCCCCCGCCGTTTCATCTGCCCCTCCCGCCCCGGCTGCCCCCCCCGCCCCGCCCCGCCGTCCTCTCCACGCCGTCCGGCGGTCGCAGCGCTGCCCCGGGTGGTCGCAGTGGCGGGGCTGCGCCCTCCTCGCCTCCGCCGCGCTCTGGCACTTGGGCTGCTGGCCGGGATCCGGCCTTGCCGGTTGCCCGGTAGCAACCCCATTAGCCTAGAGCCGCGGTCCCGAAATGCAGAGACGCGGGAGGGACCAGAGGAATTCATCCGGCTCCATAAATAATGCCCTGATTGCCCTCTTCAGCCAGCCCTTTAATTCATGCTCGATGGCTGGAGCTTCAGCAGATAAAAAGTTTATAAGTTGGTTGGGTTTTGTTTCCCTTTTCCAATCATTAGCGTCATTAATATACGCTATCAATAACCCGCTGTCGTTGGGAGCCAGGTTCCACCGAGTATTGATTCGCGGGCCTCTTCATCTCTGCCAGGGAAGACACGGAATAATTTTCACATTACAGTCGCTTGGATTTGCTTTTAATTCATATTTAAAGCTGCAACTGACTCTGCGGAGCTTTCTGCGAAAAGACTGGAGGCGCCTAATTAATAATAAGTTAGAAACGAAGGAAGGCACCAGCCGATTAATAATTCATCCAGACATCGATGTCTCTTTGAATCCCGCTCCTTTAAAAATGGAGGCTCCCGAGCCCCTCCTGCAAGACTGCAATTTATAGGGGGTGATTCGAGTTGGCGATTTCCCCCTGAAATATCATGCTGAATTATTTACTGTGTTTTGCAGGCCTCCAGAAGTTCCTTCATTACCAGCTGCTCCGCCTGGCCCGCTCGGGCGGGCGGGCGCGCAGGAAGGGCAGGCCCGGGGCGCTCGCAGGGCGCGCACCGCCGCGTGGAGAGGTGGCCGAGGCGGCGCAGGGAAGGGCAGGGGCGCCCCTCCGCCCGGGCGCGGTGGCGGGAGCCGCCGGGCGGCGCGGGCGCGGGCCCGGGCGGGGTTCTGCGCAAGCGGCAAGCGGCAAGCGGCGCCGGGCCGAGCCTTTCGCAGGCGCTGGCATCCGGACGCAACGGCGAGGCCGCTGGCAGTGACTCCGGAGTAACCGCGCCGGAAAGAGAAGCCGGCGGAGTGGGCGCTGCCCGCAGAAGCGCGGCCCCAGGGCTGCCGGGGGGCGGCCGCGGCGCCGCGCTCCGCGACGCAGCCGCTGCACGGGCACGGGGGGCCCGCATCCCGGGCCGCCGCGGGGCGCTGGATCGGGGCGCTGGTGCTGCTGCCTCGGAGCAGCCCGGGCAGCCCGGCTCGCCTCTGCCTGCGCGCTGCGCGGGACGAGGCCGCTGTCTCGCGTGGCCGGCCTTGGCGGCACCCGCGCGGGTGCGATGCACGGCCCGGTTCGACTGAGTCCAATGGGGAGAAATGGCATTTGCCGGCCCGTTCGGGTTCGGCAGCTTGGGGCTGGCAGCGCGGCGGGACTGTGGAGTGAACCGCAGGGGGCACTCCTTGTTCCGCAGATTCCTCAGGGCCCTGCTTTGTCGTTTTGTACTGTGCCCATGTCCGTGTTGTGTCCTCCTGTTCTCTGGCTCAGAGCGTGGGCTGTGCATGGGCTTCATTGCCCTTGCTGCTTTGCAGGGAATCCTGGGAGGGAGGGAGGGAGGGAGGGAGTGCAGTTGTGCCTGGTGTGCCCCATTCTGTGAGGCGACTGCACCCCCGTCTTGGCTGCAACCTGCTTCTCTTCTCCCTAGTGTCAGGGTTCCATGTAAGCTGGGGCCTGTGCTCATGAGGACTAGCCACTGAAAGCCGAGCCATGAGAAGAGAATGACGTGAGTGTCAAGAGGAAGGAATGGGCGGCCATTTAGAACCCCCCCCCCCATGTCTCCGCAGGATCTGTATACCTCGGAAGGGCAGCACAGCCCAGCAGCAGCACTTGGGCCAGTAAGGAGAAAGGATTCAGCACGGAGTCAGGTAAGGGTCTGGAGAACAAAGCGCCAAGCAGCTCCTTTGCCCTTCCATCCTGCTCCAAGCCTCGTGGTTTTGTACTGCAAGCAATAAGCATCTTTGCAATAAGACAGTCGTGGCTGCAAACTGGGGCAGGACAGAAAGCAGACTTGACTCGGTGCCTTGATGCAGCTGAATCACTGCAGTTAGTACGGTCGAGAGGGGATACTGCTCTGACACCTCTAAAGGTTGAGTGTGTCTTTTCAGTAAACACGCCAGTTCCTTCAACTATTAAACTTGCATAAATGTGCATATTACAACAGCAGCAGCCACAGCAAGAAGCAGAACAATGCCCTCCCATTTTCAGACGTGGCTCCTGAGTCCAGCATGGGCGACCTCTGGAAAGGAAGGCCCCTCCTGGGTGTGTCTGAGACAGGCCGGCGGCGTCTGAAGGGGTGCTCCTTCTTTCGAAGATGCTGCTTCCTACCTGTTGTTTCTTGGAAGCACATGGACTTATTCTGCTTAAATAAAATAACCAAAATTAAACTATATGCTGCCTGGTTAACTAGGACAACTTTCAGAGGGGTTCAGGCTGTGATCCCATACACACCTGGCAGTAAGATCGGTGGACTCAATGGAGCTCATCCCTGAGTAGACATCTTTTGAACGGCCCTGTTACTGAAGTCCTGCATTCATTTGCGAGTTTGAGCCTATTCAAGACATTTGGTTGCCTGAAGCAGGACAGTAAATTTGTCCTCACCCTCTTCAGTTTAATTAAACAGATTAATGATATCAAAGGCTAGTTAAATCATTTTGTCACCTGAAACAGAAAATCCCTCAAGCATCTACCTCTTTCTCCAAATTAACAGAGTAATCATATTTATTTATTTATCTATCTATCAGAAGCGTAGTCACAGAATACCAGCGTTGGAAGGAGCCCTTAAGACTGTTGCATCCAAGATCCTGCTCGATGCAGGAGCGCAACTTAATGCACTCAGAATTTGCTAGCCTCTCATGACAGCCCGTGTCAGCTCTCCATGGTCACACTCGGCCTGTCAGAGTTTTAACATTAAGGTTGCATTCCTACCCACTTACCTAAGTGTAAGCTCAATTGCATGCCGCACGACTGACTTCTGAATAGGAACATATTTGCTTGTGCTTGCTAATCAATCTCGTGCCTCGTCACTGCAGTCTGAGCATTCCGTTTCACCATGGCTCGGGGCATGCTCGTCTTGGCTGTTCGGTGCAAGCTGTGCGCCAAAGCCTCGTGATTCAGCTATCTATGGAGGGGTCTGCCCTCTTTCCCCTCTCAGCCTGGAGCTTGGTGTTGGTGCTGACCTCCTCTTGATTGTCCAGCAGGTTTGGGGACAGAGCTCTTTCTATCCCCAGGTGGATTGTATCAACATGCAGAAGCACAAAGAGCGAAGGGGGTCCTCTCTGGAAACTCTCCTGCCACTTTCGGAGGGGTGTGTGTGAGTGCCTGCGTGAGTGACTGGGCCAGCCAAATTTCTGGTTCATTTCACAGCTTCACCAGCACACGATAAGCAAAATAAATTGCACTAAATGAGTGCATTAACCTGAGTCACGCTGTAAAATCCAGTTTTTGAGGGGCTCCTCCTTTTGGTGCAGATTCTTCCTTATATCCTTCTGTCTTTCCATCCTTTAAGCATTCCAGATCCGGTGCCTGAGGGACACTTAATGATGGCTTCAGCAGCATGAGAGATCCAGAGGTTCGGGCAGAAGAAAAAAGCGTGCTAAATGAACCTGCACTCTGAGCCATACAAAGACAAGGAGTTCCTGGGCGGTGGGCAGGGCCGCCAATGACATACGGAAAGCCAGACTGGGTCAGACGCAAGGTCCATCTAGTCCAGCACTCCATACGCACAGTGGCAAACCAGCTGCCCGCAGGTCCCTCAAGCAGGATGGGGGCAAAACCTCCTCCTGCCCAAGCTCCTCGGCAGCTGCTGCGTGCAGGCAGGCCACCTCTGGGAAAGGTAAAGCCCATAGCCAGCCCGGAGCTCCCCTGAATCCTGCTCAGTTGTACCCACCAAACTAGTTTGGTGTCTTCATGGCACTTGGCCATTTCCTTGCTTGTTCCCAATTCCAGTTCGTTCATGAGAATCACTGTTGCCGATACAGAACCCCGTGGGAGCGCTGCAGAAGTTACCATTGATCCCCCCTCCCCATCTTCTGCTCTTCAACCAATTAGTGATACATAAGAGGAACCCCTGTTGATTTTGTGACTGCTGAGTTTGCTCAGGAGCCTTTGGTGAGAGACCTTGTAAAAAACCAGGGCTGTAGCAGGGTTCAAGCACTGGCTTCCACAGCTATAGAACTCCCCTTGGTCGAGGTTAGTACTGCTCAAATAGACATGTCCTGAGCGGAGCCGGCTAGGTGGCCTCGGAGGCCCCTTCTGACTCGCTCTGTTTCCATGCAACCCAGGTGGTACTTGCCCTTTGCCTGCTCCAAGGGTGCTCTGATCACAATATGAGTTTGCTTAAGGCATGAGCCTCTAATTTGGAAAGCTAAATATTGGATTTTTTCCTTGACTCTTCAAGAAGGGGAGAGATTCTGACATCCAGTGCCTCATCCTGGCTGCTTGTTTCTAAAAACTGACCCAACCCCCCCCCCGAGACCCCCACCTCCCATGGGCCACACTGCCGCTGAACTCCCAAGGATGAGGATCAGAGGCCTCCAAATTATATTTGTCTCGTCTGGCAAAGCATTCTTGCCCGCTGCAGCCTTTGGACCGGGGCGCTTGGCTGAAGCTTGCCCTGCACCAGTTTCCTGAACCCTGAGCATGCAGCTTCCCCTAATATGGCAGCCTCTTGCTATATTTAGCAATCTTGGTAAGAGCAAGCAAGAATGCAAAATGAACACTTAATGTTCTTGTCCCTGCATTTGGGTTTTTTAATATTAAAGTATTCATTCACAGTGTAACTGTATACATGTTTACTCAGAAGTAAACTCCATTAAGCTTGTTGAAAATGACTCCCAGACATATAGGATTACAGGCTTAATTTCCAGAGAGGAAACTGTGAACTTGGGTCCACAAAACATTTGCCATAATGAACTTATAAAACTAAATTTCCACAAGTCTCTTTGTTGGTTGACAGCACAGTTCTAAATGTCTTTACTCAGAAGTCAGTCTATTTGATTCAGTGGGCTTTAACGCCTAGTAAATGCATTTAGGATTGCAGCCTAAATTATTTAAGTGTATCTGTTTGTCTCAGTGATTGATAATTATGTCATGCCTTCTAGTCGTGAAATTGCCGCTGATGTCACACTTCCAAATACTTTCCACTTCCATGGTGTCTGAGAAAGTTTTCTTCAGGCTTATTGTATCTTTGCAGTTCCTGGTGTGCAGGAACTGGTGCAGGAAACAGCAAAAGACTCTTCTTGCGCCGCCTCCACTTCTGTCCATGTCACTTTACCTAATTCAGGCGTTTCATTCTGCTGCTCAGTCAGTTTCGGGCATCTGACCAAGGTGGGGCCATCCGTACCCCTAGCAGGAGCATGGTGGCAGGTGGAAAGTCCAGCAGCTGTGGGATCAAGGCTGCTGGATAGCCAGACCCATGTGCCAGTTGGATAGCTGGGGAGTCTCTCAGGAATGACCAAAGCCCAGCTGCCTGCTCCCTTTGCTGCCTATATCAAAGGCCACTAAGGCCCACCTGTCCCCATTGGTTCCGGGGGCATCAAGCTCTCACTTCTGCCCTTGACCTGCCCCCTCCCCACCTCAACATGGGAAGTGTCAGCCCTGCTAATCTCCTCTAGGCAGCTGTTGACTTTTGGACCCTTCAAGCTTCACCTTTGACACATTCTGCTTTGCAAAGGGAAATGGCCTCCATCCACTGCCCACTGCAAGCTGCCACCAACCAAGAAGCAGCAAAGTCGCCTTTTATCAGCTGTGAATAAACAGCTCTTGCAAAGCCCAGATGATTTTAAGGAGTCGCACAAAGCCATTTCCATTGAATTGGTGTTCCCAGTTTCCTCTCCTCTTCATTTGCTCTTTCAGTTTTGCTTTGTTTCCACTTTGTCCCCCGTATGCTAGGATTGCTATCAATTATCAGTGCAATCTAAACATTCCACTGGCTCGCTGTTCATTTTGGCATATCACCCCACAGCAATTCATGACAGCATCGATTGAGTGCAAGGGGAGGGTTCAGACTTGAGGGTTGGCTGTTGCATCTGGGTGCAGTGGTAGTAAACCAGAACGCCAGTGCATTCACGCCACGCAAGCTCTTGAGACCCCAAGCAAGGCCAGGCTCTTCTGTGGCACACATAGCGCTGGACTGTACAGGCCACGGCTGAGTCCAGCGACCATGAGAGCAATGCCGAAGAAGCCCCAGACAAGCAACACCAGGGCTGATGCTCAGAAGTTCCCACTGCTCTCCATTTCTTCCCAGACTTTGGAGCAGCCGCCTGGTGGGAGTTTCCGGGAGCTGCTCTTGCTGGCGAGGGGCTGTCCTTCAGAACGTTTTTCCAGAAAGCTTTTCTCCAGCAAGTGTCCTGCACAGGCTCCTCCTTGGCTGCCTTCTCCCTGAAGTGTTGGGTGATGCAACCGTGAGGGAGGCAGGCAGGGCGGCCGGGACTACCGCCCTGTGGTCCCAGCACCATCCCCAGGCCACGCAGCCTCCCCTTCTTTGGCTGCAGACACTAGATAAGGCTGACGGTTCCAGTAAGCAACAAGTCAGGCGAAATGCCGCAACCCATGTGATCCTGGGCAGACTCCACCACGCCATGGGGGAGCCACGAGGCCTCTGTCCCTGCAGAGGGCCAGGTTGCCCATCACAGTCTTAGACTATTTAGTGTGTGGAGGAGAATGGGAAAGCAACTTGGGAAAGCTACAACTGGAAGACGTAGCTGATATGGAAATTGTACAAATATTCTATTTTCAAAATAATGTCTCCTCCAAGAAGACCTGAAGGGCCTTTATGGGCACTCTTCCAAGCTTTCAGGGCTTTGGCAGGCCCCTATCATGCCTCCTGGCCCCCAACTCCTGTGCATAGGTGGGGATGTATATACTTGTATTATTTTTATCAGATATCATCATCTTGTACAGTATCCAGCTACGAACTCTCCTGCCCATTCCTGAGCAAGCAGTAGAGCATCTTCTGCAGAGGAAAATCTTTTCCTATGTCAACCAGAATTTGCAAAGGACGGAGACAACTGGGGGGGTATCATGCCACTGGATTTTCCAAATGATTCTGAGGAAGTCTCTCCAAAGGCTCCATAGAGAATGCAACAGCTACAAGGGACTTTTATGCATTGATAACTGCTCAATTTATGCCGCAGGATAGTTAAGAATAGACGATCATCTTGCACAAAGGAGGGAAGAATGCGTGAAGCTATTTCTTGACCTGGTGCGATCTAAGCCAATCATACACAGTCTGGAGTCTGGGGCGCACAGGCATGCGATGCCAGTCCCCCCGGGCATGGCAAGCTCCTTCGAGGTTTGTTACGCCAAGCAAGGCACCCGGGAGCCACAAGCTCTTCCCCAATGGCAGTGGGCCTCAGCTGGCCTGGGTTATCCAAAACGGGGCCTTATGGCCTAATTAGGGTGGGCAGGTCGCTGAGAACAGCTGCCCCATTCGTTGCACTGCAGTGGGGAGAAAGGCAAAAGGGGGGAGCTCATGCAGAGGAGGTCTCATGTCGTGGCGTGATGCCTGCCAGATGGGTGCAGGAGGAAACAACCAGGGAAACACCCACAGGTGCTGCTTCCTGTCACCTGTGCCTGGCTGCTCCAGGAGTGAGGCTCCTAAGAATCCCACAGGACTTTTACAAACGTGGCACCGCCTGGTGCGCTCCTGCTGCGGGAAATTCACAGAGGCGTGAAAGCTGCCTGTTGGCTCGCACAACAGCCAGCCAGCAGCTGGCCGAATCGTTTTACACTCGAATGACACGTGTGGGAGAACGCAGCGCACACCCGCCTATGTTGGCACTGTCTGTGCGGAAACCTCGTGTCGGGCAATGGCCTCAGTTGTGCGCATGCTGGAGCACTTGTTCCCGTGCTGAAGGCTTGTTCCCCCAGGCAGGAGAAACGCGCAGGCGGCTCCTCTCCCGCCACCCCGACACAGGCGCTGCGCCTCTTTGCCTTGCGCTGCCTTCGCCCTGAGGCCCATCCCTGCGTGGCTGGGTTTTCTCTTGGTATCTTCTCCCCGGCCGCACACAGCCCCTTTTGATCGAGATGGACTTCCTGCAGACACGATGCATTCTCCTAGTCCTAAATGAGGCCGTGCGGGCAGAATTTTGCTTCGCCCTTCTGCAGTGAATCAGCAACCGGCCCGATGCTCTTGTGGAGGTCAGCCGGTCCCGGACAAGAGCTGTCCGAACAAAGAGAAGTCCGGAGGGGCAAATGCGGCTTCGCGGGAAGGAGACAACTCCCTCGGCTGGCCAGCAGACAGACAAAGGAAGCGCCCACCGCCCCCTGGCCTGGAGGTGCGCTCGCTCGTGCTGCTGTGTCGGGGCGCACATAACTGCCCAGGGAAAACACGCCCCAAGAAATGTGCGACAGCTGCTGGGGACTCTCTGTCTTTGCAAGTCCACGGGAAGTCAGGAGCCTTCAGGTGGGAAGCGGGGAAGGGCTCGGTCCCTCGAGCATCCCGTCCCGCAGCGGCGCCGCGGGAGGGAGAGGGCGGCTGGACGCCCAGGGGCTCGCCGGGCGGGCCGCCGGCGTCCTTCCGGCTGCGGGTTTGCGCGGCCGCGGCCGCAGCGCCAAGGTGGAGGAAGAATCCGGGCCGGAATGTGGCCGCGGCCGCTTCCCGCAGGCCTCTCCCACCGGGCCGCCGAGGGGCGCGCAGCTCGGCTCGCTCGGCACGGCGCGATGCGTCGCCCTTTCCTCGGGGTCTCCGGGGGTGCCAGAGCCCTGCCTCGGCTCGCGGGCATCCTCCGGGCGGTCCTCCTCGCGAGGCTGGAAGATGCGGTGCGCCCCCTTTTCCCGACTCTCGTGGAAGCCGCCGCCGCCGCCGCCGCCGCTCCTGTCCCAAAAGGCCGGTTGGCGCTGGGAGGGCGCTGCACTGCTGCGGCTCGGCGAAGGACGGGGATTAGGTGGGGGCTCGCCGCTCCCCTTGCCTCTTTTGGGTGGACCCTCGCCGCATCTGGAGAGCCGCCTGCCCTTCTCCCACGGAAGCCCTCGAGCCGCTTCTCGCTTTCCTCCTCCTCTTCCGCTCAGCAGGTGCCGGCTTGCCAAAGGCCGAAGGGCAAAGCGGAGGGACAGATGGAGACTTCCTAGGCGGCCTCGTGGCTCGGAATTCGGGCGTGTGGGGCTCAGCGGGTCGGCGGGCCGAGGGCTGGGAAAGACGAGCACGGTGGAAGAGGACTTCGGGAGCCCAGTGCCCGGGAATTTCCTTCGGAAGACATTCCAGGGAATGCGCGTCCGTTTCCTTTCCCCGCAAGACAACCCTGTGGAAGAGAAGGCCCGCAGCGGCTGGTTGCCCTCCACCTGGTGGCAGGGCTAGGGCCAGAGAAGCGGCCCCGGTGAAACGGGGGCATCCAAAGGCTTGGGGCGGACACCTCCATCTGCGCCCCCGCCCAGCCGTAGCGCTCCCCCACCACGACCTTTTCGCTTCTGTCTCTCTTCCGGAATTCTTCTCGCCCACTAGCTCTGCAGCCGGGCCACGAAAACGGGATGCCGCGATCCGCCTTCTGGGCCCGGAAGGCCGCTGTGCATCGCGGCGCAGTCCAGCGACGCGCTCGGCCGGCCTCAGCCGCCACTGGAAGCGCCAAATCCCCAGAGCCGAGCGGGAGAGAGGAACGGACCCGGAAGGGGCTGCTGGACCAGTGTTCCCGCAGGCAGTGGGCCGCCCCGCCGGCCGGCCTGCTCCGTGCTTCCTCGGAGGTTCGCTGCGCAACGCGCATCCCGCGGCAACGGGAGAAAGAGCAGGGCAGCGGGGCGCTCAGGGGTCCCACCCGGGGATGCTGCTCCTTGTGCTCGGGGGACTGCGTGGATACCCCGGGGACAGCCCGCCCTGCCCCTGTTGGCAGGGCCCGCTGGCCGAACGCCCACCTTCGCGCTGGACACGCCGAGCAACCCTTCCCGGAGCTCGGGGCGACGAAGCGAAACAGCTCGGGACCCTCAAGAGCCGGGCCGGCTGCGCCGGGCCAGGGCTCGGTGCGTGATGCGCGCGCGCGCGCCCATGCGCGCTCCCGGATCGCTGAAGGCGCGGAGCTGCGAGAGAAGGGGGAGGCGCTGCGCGAGTCCCCAGCGCGCATGCCCGCTCTTCCCAGCACCAGCAGCTGCATCCGCGCTGTCTGTAGCCAAAGCCGCTGGAAGGGTCAAGCGCGAGAGCTGGCGATGGCGAGGGAAGCGCTCAGACACCTGCCGGGGCGGCGGGGCTGCTGTGCGGGGACGGGGCCTCTCAGCGGATCGCGGCTGTAACAAAGGAAACCTGCCCCCGCCCCCGCCGCCTCAGGAGCGAGCCCGGAGCCCCGGAGAGCGAAGCGCCACGCCAGCCGCGCCGCCGCCAACCCGCGGAGCAAACTTGCTCGCGGCTCGGGCTGAGCCTGCCGCGCGCCCGCCGGCGAGGAGGAGGAAGGCGGCGGGGAGGACAGGCGCTTCCTTGTACCGAGCGAGCGACGCCAAGCCAGATAGATGTGTGCGCCACACGCGCGCCCGACCGGTCAGCATGAACGCGCAGCTGGCGATGGAGCATCTGGGCGACCTCCACGGGGTGAGCCATGAGCCGGGGCCCGCCGCCGCCGCCGCCGCCGACCTGATGAGCAGCAGCCCCCATCAGCGCTGCTCGCAGGCGCATCGCGGCGGCGGCGGCGGCGGCGGCGACCCCCTGGCCGCCGCGGCACACTCGGTGCGCCCGATGGGCATGCCCTCCCTCCTGGACGGGGGCGGCTACCACCCGCACCACCCGCACCGGAGCGCGGCGGAGCACCCGCTGGCGGGGCCTCTGCACCCCGCCATGAGCATGGCCTGCGAGACGCCCCCCGGGATAAGCATGAGCAGAACCTACACCACCCTCACGCCCCTGCAGCCGCTGCCGCCGATCTCCACCGTCTCGGACAAGTTTCCCCACCCCCCGTCCCACCACGCACCGCCCCAGCGGCTGGCCGGCAACGTGAGCGGCAGCTTCACCCTCGTGCGCGACGAACGGGCCTTGGCCGCCTCCGTGAACAATCTGTACGCGCCATACCACAAGGACGCGGCCGCGGCCGCCGGCCTCGGGCAGAGCCTCTCTCCGCTGCCCGGGCCCGGCCTGAGCGGGCTGCACAACTCCCAGCACGGGCTCCCGCACTACGCGCCCCACCCCGGGGCCGCCATGCCCGCGGAGAAGATGCTGGCGCCCGGCGGCTTCGAAGCCCACCACCCGGCCATGCTGGGCCGGCACGGCGACCCGCACCACCTCCCCGCCGCCTCCGCCGGCGTGGTGCCTCTGCACGGGATCCCGCACGCCCACGCGCACCTGGGCGCCCAAGGCCACGGGCAGCTGCTGGGCTCCTCTCGCGACCCCAACCCGGCCGCCGGGGCCCCGCAGGTGAACGGCGGGAGCAACGCCGCGCAGCTGGAAGAAATCAACACCAAGGAGGTGGCGCAGCGCATCACCACCGAGCTGAAGCGCTACAGCATCCCGCAGGCCATCTTCGCCCAGAGGGTCCTGTGCCGCTCCCAGGGGACACTTTCCGACCTGCTCAGAAACCCCAAGCCCTGGAGCAAGCTCAAGTCCGGGCGGGAGACGTTCCGGAGGATGTGGAAGTGGCTGCAGGAGCCCGAGTTCCAGCGCATGTCCGCGCTCAGACTGGCAGGTGAGGGGGAGAGCCAGGCTGGGGAGCGCGGCGGGAGTGGGGGGGAGATCTGCCTGATTGGAGGGGGCGACTTTTTTAAGGGACCACTCCTTCCCGCTGCGGAGCCGTAGGGAGCCTGGAAGGACCCCCCCCCGCGCGCCCGCAGCAGCCGGAGGCCTTCGGGTCCTTCCCCCGGTCGTCGGGTCGTTCCCCCGTCCGCTCCCCTCCCGCGAGGCTCCGGCTCAGCTTCCGATCAGCGGCGCTGGAAGGGAAGGCGCGGACTGGGGCGTGTGACGCGCGACGGCTGCGGGCGCTGCAGAAGCCTTCGCGACGGGGAGGAACCTGCTCCCCGCTGCCTCGCGGGCCGGGCAGAAGCCGGGCCGGCTCCGGCCGGGGCCTGCATCCTCCTGGGACCCCGCGCCTAGCGGCCGCAGAGTCGGCGGCAGACCCGCCCGCCTCGCCCAGGGCGCGCGTCACGGAGGCCGCGGCCGGGCGGGCGGGCCGGCCCGGGAACGCCCGCCCCGCGATTGCCGGCTCCCCGCGCGTCTCCGTGGCGCGGGCCGCGGCAGGCCCAGGCGGGCGGCTGCGGAGGACGCGGCGGCGGCTCTGCCGCTCTCTGCGAGCCCGCTGCACGGCGCGCGGCCGGCGACTCCGGGATGCCCGGCGGTGTCCCGTGCGCTCGCCGACTCGTCCTCGGGAGCGGCGGCTGCGGCGCTGCCGGCGCCTTCGAAGAGCGTCCGGGCCGGACGAATTCTTGTCTTGCCTTTGGAAGAGGCGCCTCTGGAGCCACTGTTTAAACCCCGCTCGTCGGGCGAGTCCGTCCCTTTGGCACTGGCCATTTCCATGTTCCAGGTGTTTGTGTCCGATTAACGTGGAGCGGCGCCGAGCTCCGGGGTCAGGAAACACGTGGAGCCCCGGACCCGTTTACACGTTCACTCGGCGAATTTGGTAGGCGGATAGGGCAGGGCAGGCGGTTGTGTGGCCACAAACCAGGCTCCCATTCTCGTTTGGGGCGCTTGCTCAGGCCGTTTTCAGTGCGACGGATGGGGGAGAAAGACCGGGGCCTGGGTGGGCTGAATCCCTGCTGAGAGGCTCCTTGGGCAGCCGGCAGGATACTATGGCCGCCGCGCCTCGCCGTGTCGGGCTTACGAAATCTGCTTACCGCCGAAGCAGCTTCCGCACCTCAGAGGATCCACGGATGGATGGACGGACCGCGGGTTCCGAGTCTCCACGAAATGATGGCTTGCGTCGGATTCTGCTTGCGAGAACCCAGCCACGGCTTCGTAGCAACCCCAGGAAGGTTTCTCTCCCCGCGGGTGCCATTGAGTTGCCGCCTGAGAGAGACGGGCGCGCCTCTCCCGCGAGGAAGGATCTGGCCTTGAACCGAGAGGCTTTTGCGAGCTCGTCCCCTGACAAGGCCAAACGGCCCGCTTGACTTTCAGCCAGGCGCTGATCCGCTTCTGAGGCCCGAGAGAGGCGTCGGACATGCCGCTTCCAGCGAAGGCCGGGCGGAGCGGAGCGCGCCGCGCGCCCTGCCAGCTCTCTCCCGGAGATCGCCTGGGTCCCCGACCGGGGGTCGTGCTTTGCCCCCGCGCAGGTCGCACAAGCAGGGCTGGGTGACCCGGCTGGGAGCACGTTCGTCTCTCGATCCCTCCCCGGCGAGGTGCTCGCTCGCCGAGGCAGGGTTCCTCTTCTCGGAGCCGACTCGGCCCTTCCGCGGACCGAGAGCTTTCCTGGGAGTGAGGAGGAGAGGAGGGGCAGCGGCGGAAGAAGGGATTCCCCATCCAGTGGGGCCTGGGGCGCTTCAGAAGGACAGGCTGACGACTGGGATCGCCGCTTCTCTGCAGAGATCGATGCTGGATAGGAGCCCTGGCAGCCGGGTCGGTCGACCCGCCTTTTCCGCGCGGGGAAGCTGTGCAGATGCGACCCTCTCTGTCCCCCACCCCCTAATTTCCCGTCCCCTCCTTTCTTCCCACGGCCCACGTCTCACCACGCCCTGACTCAGGGTGGCATCGCCTCCCCTTCCCCAGAAGAGCGCGCCTCCGGTTTCGCTCACCAGAGCACGACGTTTGCCTGGGCCCTGGCAGCCGCCCACCAGCCCCGCAACGGGGGCTCCTTCCCCTGCACGCGCGGGGGTGTCGCTGCTGGCAGGCCCCCTCCCCGTGCCTGGAGAGGATGGAGCGACAGCAACACGGAAGTTAAAGGGAGCGTGGCTGCGGGAAACTGATCTGCCAGATCTCCGCTGAAGGGCGGCGCGTGAGCTCCGATTTGGACGCACCGTTCAGCTGGAGGGAGCAGGCTGGGGCAATTTACGTTACGCTGAGCGGATGTGCATACATCAGTATCAATCGGCACCGATTTTTACCACTTAGGAAGATCATCTCACGTTTCAAATCTGCTCACAATAAATCAATACTTGAGTGCTGCCGACGGACCTGGCAGCCGCTGAGCAGGATCGGTGGGGAAGGCGCCAGCGGGGCCCCTGTGGGCACCCTCCAGCAGCCAGAGGGAGCCCGCCGAGCGGATCGCGCCCTGCCCGGCGCACCTTCCCCTTCCCGGCTGCCGGGAGGACGGGCGTGTGTGGAGAGTGGGAGGGGGGACGCCGCGGCAGGCCCTCCAGGGAACTGGCGGACAGAGCCAGCCAAGCCAGCCGCCTTCGCCCGGTGTGGGGGGTGCATGGAGCACAGCCGTCACCCGTGGACACGCACGACGAGCGAGAATGCGGGACGCCTTCGCCCAGCCGCGCTCTGGCGGGTTGCGCCGGGGGGCCGACGCCATGAAGCCTCCGCACCCCCCCCGCCCCCTCGAGGATGGCGAGTTTGCTCTGGGAAGAGTCACACTCCAGCCCGGGAAGGTCGGCTCTCCTGTGCCACGGCGACGGGGACGCCACCCGCAGGCGCGCCCGGCCTCTCCTGCGCGGCTCCTCTCGCCTGGGCGACGTTGTCCCGCCTCCAGCTTGCCCCTTCGGCCTCCATCCTCCGGGTAAAATGTCGCGGCAGCGGCGGCAGCTGCAGGATCCGAAGAGCTGTCGCATCCTCGCCCCGGTGGCAGGAGGGAAGCCTGCGTGGCGGAGGGACAGGCAGAGCGGGGGACGCTCGGCCAAACCGTGCCAGAGCCGCTTCTGGCCGAGGGGCCCGGCGCGGACGGCGCCGATGGGCGAAGGCGCTCCGCGGGGCGAGCGACCCGCGCGGCTCCTCCTCGCGCGTCGCCAGAGCGGCCTCCGGGCGGCGGGGGGACGCGGGGTGCGCCCGCCGGGCGAGCGCGCTCCAAGCGGCCTCGAGGAGCCCGCTCGCGTCCCCCGGCGCTGGGCAGAGCCGCCTGTCGGGGACACGAGCCGAGGCGTCTCCCCGCCGTCCATCCCGCTTGAGCGCAAGGCCGGTTCCACGAAGAGCGCTGCGCGGGCGCAGCCGGAGAGCTCCTGGCCTCTGAGGGCGCAGAACGCTTCCGCGGCGCGGTGAGCGCAGTCCGATCCACGTCTGCGCAGAAGTCTGTCCCTGGCTGAAGGGGATCTACCTGGGAGCAGGCGCTGTGGGACTGGCTTCTCCGCAGACACGCGTGGGACTGCCTAGTGAGTATAGCAGTGGGAAATGCGAGGCGAACCCTTTTCGCCTTCCAGCAGCGGACTCGCCTGCTAAGCAAGGCGGTGGATCCGCTTGTCTCCTTCCTGCCTGGCCGGAGCCCCATCTGAGGCCTGGGGAATAGCAACTGTCTGCAACCGAAAGACTTCGGGCTTCGGAAGTTTCCTGGAGAGGAAAGAGAAGCAGGAAGTATTGCCCTCGTGGCAGGTTTGGTTCTGGAGGAGAATCCTGAACAGGAAGATCAGACGAAAAAGGCGCGCACGAAGTACAGAGCGGCTTAACGATCTCCTTGCCGTTCAGAAAAGCAGCTGTTAGTGATTATGTCAATATCTGGCAACCCCCTCTAATCAGCACATTCAATTTATTTTCCTGATATTTACTCCACAAGCTCGGCATAGCTTGCAAAACTTGTAACAGCACAAGAGAAACATAAATCAGTGGTGAATTTAAACAACTGCAACTCTAACCGAACAAAAGCAAAACCTCCGTTGCAGCATCTGCAACACCAATTAAGCACCTTCATTAAGCAATAAAATCATATTAAACCAGCCCCTTTGGGAGCAGAACATCAACACCGGTAGACAGAAACTGCCAATTCATGGTCCATTTTTTTTCTTCCTTTGCAGAATTCCAACAACTTGCACTCTGCGGTCCTTCGGGTGAGGAGAGTCATAAAGCGAACTTCTCTCTGGGGTGGCAATACACTCTTGCCATGCATTGATTGATTTAAACATACCTTAGAAACTTATATTGTGGTCCATGCATGTCTACTCAGTCCCGGTGACCTCTGTGGAGCTTGCTCCTGCATGAGCGTTTATATGATTGCAGCATTAATGTTTTAGAGGTGGTATTCGTGACCCTTGCTCCTTATCCACACAATAACCAACCATTCCCCCAATCCCTTTCAGAGTCAAATGGTCAAGCCAGATAGATCGAAAGACCCTTCCAAATCAGCTGCAGTACCTATTGGTTCTGGAGGACCATAATCTGGCTTGGTGCAGAGAATGCTCACCAAGAGGCTCTGGAGAAGGAGGCATTTCTCCAAAGGTCCTTTCCCTTTTAAAAGCAGGTGTTTGCTCGTGGTAGGAATGCCATTGCTCAAAAACCAAGGAAGGGCCTTTCTGTGATTCTAGAATCTCACAGAGAGTTTCCTTGCTCCCACCTGCTGAATGATGCAGAAGCGATGCAGCTTTTGACATTCTCAGGGCCAACTTGTCGATCCTTTTAACTGGACACGGTCCAGGCTGAACCCGGGACCTTCTGTGCTGGAGCAGATGTGCTGCTGCTGCGCTGCAGAGCCCATCCCAGGAACCCACCCGCCCCCTCCCCTTTCAGTTTTGCTGACAATTATTTGCTGTTAGTCCAGGAAGAATAAAAGGCTGTCGTAGAAGTTTGGTGAGACTGGATGGAATTACTGATAATCAGTTATGTTTTATAAACCTGTGTTATGACTTGATATGAAATGGTGATGCAGTACAGTGAGTGTTATTACATAATGATTTCAATCAGTGACAACACGTTCTTCTTAGGTGCAGTGTATTCGGTTCTATGACAACTACAAAATTTTAACTTCTTGTGCTTCCTGACTGAGATATCCACCAGTGTTGCTGCACACGTGTGTGAGAGAGCAGGGCACATAAGGTGGATTTTAATCTTGAATATCTCACAGCACTAATTATTTAGCTCAGGTGCGACAGCATTTTGCCTAAATATCCCGAAAGTTGCTACTTACAACCACAAGTCTCCCCTTTCTAAAAATTGGTCAGTGAAGATTTTGTTTCAGTATTATTTTCCAAAGGCAATGACTTTCAGACTTCCATCTTCAAAGAATAGCCCTCCCTCCCAATTGTCTTACCCATGAAGACCACAGACTGTGACTCAAAGCCCCTGTCAACTGTGGGGGATTCTAAAGCGTCTTGTAGAGGGACAGCTGGTTCATGCAGACCATTGGTGGTCCTTCTCTTTGCCCTGCAGGAACGGTCCACAGGATCCCACAGCAAAATAGGAGTGCAAGAGTACCATCCCATAATATGTTCCCCATTACCTCTGAAAGAAACGCAAGGGAGCATATAGTCATCAGGGCTAGTAGCCACTGATAGCTTTCTCCCCCAGGAACTTACCCAGGCTCCTTTTAAAGCAGCCTGAGTTGGTGGCCATCACTACACTTTGCAGAAACGAATTCACTAGTTTAACCAGGCACCATGCAAAGAATGACTTCCTTGTATCTGTCCAGAATCTTCACCAACCGGCTTCATGGGATGACCCCAGTGGCTTCCAGTATTTTGAGAGAGGGTGAAAATACTTGCCCATCCACTTTCTCCAGTGTTGGCTTGGACTTCAAAAAGGTTTAAGAGAAAGTCTCTCACCAAAGGATCTTGAACCCATTTCGCAGTCTTCAGGTGGATGAATCTTACTGGCCCACCACAGTTTTCCCCAGCCCAAACTGGTATGGGTTTTGCATTGTTCGTGAGCAGGTGCAAAAGAAGAACCCATGCCCGACCCAGAGCTCGTCCAGTTCATGTCTGCCAAGCAGTTGCTGCTCCTCTGCCACAAGTAGGTGGGGCTGCCTACCATTTTGAGGAGGCTCAGCCAGGCAACTTCCTTCCTTCCCAGCGGCCCTCCTTTGCCAGTGACGTTTGATGTTTGCCTCACTCCCAGACTTGGTAGGACTTCGAAAGTGCAGCCCTCCAAGAGAGCTTCTGCCTTAGGCACTTCAGGTTCCTATGGGGATTCTTAGATGGCAGCCAGAAGTGCCCTAGGCCAGCTGCCAAGGACCAGGGTTGACAGCAGCGTCCTGCTGGGATGCTTTTTGGCCCTGCGAGTAGACAGAACAGTTATGGCGTTCCTCCAGCTTGAGGGCTAGATACACCCCCCCCACTGGCTCCCCTTACAGCCTGAGGTTCCTCTGCTACTGATTTGAGGCCATAAGGCACTTCTCTTCAAAGGTTCAAAGTTCAGATGCCCTGCATGGCCGTACTCTGTACCGAGGAAAGCTGTTCTGTTCAGACCCTGCCTAAACTGGAATTTGGTTCCTTGGCTGAAAACTGTTTCCAGCCTCTGACGAGAATGTATGAAACTGCCCTATGTTGAATTAGCTCATGGGCCCATCGCACCAAGGCTTGTGACCTGGTTGCAGTTCTCCAGGGCATTCAGAGGCAGAATTGCCAATCCTGATTCGAGGTCCTTTTGACTAGAGAGGCTGCTGAGTCTTCTGCAGGGAAGGGGGATGCCGGTGCTTTGTCCTGGAGCTGCAAGGCATCCCTCTTCCAAATACTTCAATGCATAGCTAAATAAAATAAAAAGTCCCCGTTGCTCATTGCAGAAAGTGTTGTGGAAGATCCCTGCTCGCCTCTGCACTTTCTTTAGCTTCCCAAACTAAGGGCCACTCACCTGCAAAATGCCATGCCCTGGATTCCTCCAGCTGATTTACATGGAGGGCCAAGCAGAAAAGCAGCGGCAAGCCTTCAGGCTGATACCTTCTGTGGGAGGGGATAGTGGGAATCTCTGCCCCACCTCTGCCCCTCCACTCCCTACATCTGCGAGTGCTTGCCTTTTGTCGCCTTAATAGCAACTGTTCTGCAGAAATCCTGCAGAAGAGAATCTACCATAGTTTGTTGGCAGTGTCCTTGAGGCTGATTCATTTATAACTCTTTCCCTCAACCTCATTTATTTTGTGTTAATATTTAATATTTATCTGCAAGTGAGATGGAAAGGTTGTTACCAAGGGACTGGGAACAAGCCAGCATGGCCTCAAATTATTACGCTTCAGAGCAAGAACTTAAGCCTCAGTGACAAACAACACAACAAACCCCAACTCGAAACTTACCTACTCCCTTGTGTTTTCACCAGCTTCCTTCCCATTTCTTATCCACTGGCAAGCAAGTTTGGATGGGAGGTTACCCCCTCTCTTTTTTCCAGGTAGCAGGTGCATTGATATGATATGGCCCTTTTTTCTTCTTAGAAGGATAAGACTGCAACACTGAGGCTGAATCAATATAATTAAGATTTTGGCGGAGAAAAAATTGCAAGGAAATTTTATCATTTTAGCTATGGTTCCGCTTAATAAATGATGAGCCTCTGGAAGGGTCTAGTTAATTAATTTAAAGGTAGCCTTTAAATCTGCACATGCCAGCATTTTCTACATCTCTGATTATTTGAGACATGAATACTTTAAATCTCCAAATAAGAGCCCCCACCCTCAATGCCAATCTTTCATGGCATTTTCATGGGTAGATTTGTCTCATAGCATTTATAGCTTTAAGAAGTAGCTATATTAAAATATGTTAAATACATTAATACATATCATGACCCTTATCAGGTATTGGCTCTGCCCTGGGAAAGAGATAATGTTTTTAGGAAATGGTTCCTGTAGGAAAAGTGAAGAGGTGTTTGGGCCCATGTCAAAGATACCACTAGTTTCCCAACTGGCTAAATGTCTGAGGAAAGTGGAAATGTGGAAGAGGTGGCTAAGAGGTTGGGGGAAAGGCACTTCTCTGTACAAAATGGAATGAGGATAAGTCTGTTGGAGAAGGAATCACCAGAATCTAAGATCCTGAATGAAAACATGCCCTTTAACCATGGTTTCCTCCAAAGAGATATCAAGATATTCAACAGTCCATCACATGGGTTTAGGGCCGAACTTCTTTGACCCAAATCTGCACTAAATAGCTAATTTTTCATTAGCTCCATTCATCCAGTGACACAGTTTCAAAATCAAAGGCTGCCCTCTCCTTCACCTAGCCTGTTGATAAGGATTTCTGATCCTTTGAGAGAATGTGAGCCTTCTGATCCTTTTCAGAATCTGCAGGAATCTCTTGCAGTCCTGGAAGGCATGAACAGCTATTTGAAATAAAAAGATTACTGTGTTTATTTTGCTTTACCCAGAAGAGACAGATTATAGTAACATCCGAACCTGCTTTAGGTAGCTATTTTACCTTTTCTAGAGGATTTAGTGCATTCTATGCTTGCTGGCCATTAACCTCATTGTCCATGATTCAGAACATACTTAAGGCTATTCTGATTCCTGTTAGGAATCTCTGCTTTTTTGAAGTTCAAGTCATCCTCCTGTTATTACACAAATTTTGCCTTCCACTATAAAAGGGGCAGGACAGGGGGGTCTGCTTATACATACACAGAGGGCCGCTAGTTTTCACACATCCATATACTGAGATGGGAGTAGATTCCTCATACTGGTGTCTCATTTTACGGGCCACCTTCGCTTGTTTAGACCTTTAGTCCTCTTAATCAGAGGCCATCTGCCATCTAGTGGATAAGAGCAGCCACTGCAGAGAGCTAGAATATATCTTTATTCAACTGGGTGGTTTGCTGCCTTGGCTGTTTTTAATGATAAGGTGGGAAGAAAAACATCAATACATCAGTGTTTGGGTTATGAACAAGCAAGAACTGTGAGACATACCATCTGAGATATCATCTGAGAAGACAAGACTGAGGGGGGAGATGATATCATTCTATCAGTATCCCTTTTTGCTGATTCCAGAGTGTAGGATACGGAATGATCCATTCAGGTTCAGGCTAGATATCAGGAAAAGCTTCCTCCCTGTCAGAGCAATATGGCAGTGGAACCAGCTGCCTGCAGAGGTGGTGGGCTCTCCCACACTGGAGACATTCAAAAGAAACTGGATGGCCATCTGAGTGGGAAGGTGTGACCTGGTGTCCTGCAACAGCAGGAGGCTGGACCCGATGGTCCCCATGGCCCCTTCAAACTCTACTATGCTATGATTCCTCTGTAGGACAACATTTGGGAGAGGTATCAATAACTCCCTCCCGCTTTAGGTTCAGTCCGATGGTGTGTTCACGCTTGCATCCCGTCACGGCAGGAACTCACGCCCCCAGACCTCCTGGGTAGGGATGGGTACATTCATGGGAATGCAGAGATACCCTGCATGACCTGTACCTTTGTGGAACCCACAAGCAGGAGCAAAGTTCCTCCTACTCATGTTTCCTCACCACAGGTCTGCAGAGCCATGCTGTCCTTCATACTGGAGGCAGTACATAGGGGCCATAACCGGTAGCCACTCAGCAAAGGTATACACCAATCGGACTGTTTGGCCACTTGCCAGTTTGGATCAGCCTGGAGTCTGTTTGCTTCAGCACACTATCAACTCCAAGCTGGGGTACAGACCTCTGAGGTTTTGTGCCTCTAATGGACTGCCACAGAAATTAAGAAATACCTGCATTTTTTTCTCTCATCAACACTGGCTGATCTTTGCAGGTGTGGCCTTGTCATAGGAGGTGATTACATTTGGCAATGCCCCCCAAAATGGGGGCAGGGCCCTTTATGTTCTGTGCTCTACATTTCTTTCTTTCTTTCTTTCTTTCTTTCTTTCTTTCTTTCTTTCTTTCTTTTTTTAAGAGAACCGCAAGTAACCATTTCCTTTCTTGACACCATTGCATGGAGCTTGCGGGGATCGTGTCTGCCTCAAATTTGCTGCCTCTGTGAACCAGCTGCTGCCAAATGTCACCCTGTAATCTCCTCAGGGCAGGGTCCTGTTTTCTTCTGCTCTGTAAGCTGCCATGTGCACTCACGGTGCTCCTCCTCTGCATACTTTGAATATTTCAGAACATATTCAGTTACAAAATATGCCTGCTAATTTTCCTTACATTTCATCAGTTCTCCCTGTCCACACAGCAGGGCAGGTCAATAAATATTAACAGCAAAGATTTTTGAAAGAAAACATGCTGTTTGGAAAATGGACCCAACTATTTCTTCTCTCAAAAATTGACTGTCCATTTTAATAATACAAAATTTGTGCCGGATAATTAGATATCTAAAATTGACCTGAAGAAAACATTTAAAAAGTTTCATCATAGTATTGTACATTTCCAAGACCAGTGTCATGTACAGTAGATGCAATTTAGTGGTCTGAAGCACCTAAGAATTATTGAGATTTGCCTGTCCATACATATAACCTGTTTTACACAGTTAGTATTACAAATAAATGTTGACATGTACTTATAAACAATAGAAAAGGGACAAGATTAGATCACACACTGAACACACTTTCTGGATGTCAGATGTACCAGGAGAGTGTCAGGTCTTTAAAAACGAGGTTCTTTGTCTTCAGCAACCAAGATGCACATTTCTGAAATTAACCCTTAACAGACTGATTGAGCGTGAGAGACCAGGAAGTAAAGCTCTGATGTGCTCTTTTTCATTTCAGCCTGTAAACGGAAAGAGCAAGAACATGGGAAAGATCGAGGAAGCACCCCCAAAAAGCCCCGGCTGGTCTTCACAGATGTCCAGCGTCGCACTCTTCACGCAATATTCAAGGAAAATAAGCGCCCTTCCAAGGAGTTGCAGATCACCATTTCGCAGCAGCTTGGTCTGGAGCTGAGCACAGTAAGCAACTTTTTCATGAATGCCCGGAGGAGGAGCCTGGATAAATGGCAAGAGGAAGGCAGCTCCAGTTCTTCATCAGGCAGTTGTACCAAAGCATAAAGAATCGGCCACACACTAAAACTCGGTGGAAAAGCTTTAAGATAGACAAAAAGGACCTTGAGGAAGCAGGTTTATACTTAAAACTCTTTTTAAAAGGTTATTTATACATCCAAAGAAACCAAAGACTTACTTCATCTGATTATGACTTTGCTATAGGAAACACACTTGACTAGGATGGTGACTTGTGAAACAAAGAGACCGAAGATGAATAGAGAAACCAACCACTGATGGTACACCTTCCTCCATGCTCTGTCCCACCACACGTGGCTGGCCAGTGGTTTGGAGCATGACCATTACTTGAGAGGAAAGAGTATGATTTCAGAAGCGTCTCTTCAGTTCCCCAACGATGCCAGGAAGGCACATGGCACAAACGGCATCCCTGCGCACACACCTGTGCTGAAGAACCTGTCCAGGGCCGACCTCCAGAAAGCGCAAGCGCACTGCTATTGCATCACCTGACTTCAATTTTACAGTTGTGTGATTTTGCTCTTTTAATTGTTCAAACGTTGCCAGTGTATTCCCTGGATACAAGCTCAAATAAGGCAAAGAAATCTCGAATGGTCCCTGAGCCAGTTGCATTCTCTTTGTTTGCTAAGGAATATATCCATTACAAAAACCTCCTCACCATTTCCTTGCAGAAGTATCAAGCGGGTACCAAAGAACGCATTTAAAATTATCTCCCAGGTATTTTGTTGCAATACTTTTAATACTCCAAAGCTATTTTTACACAATATTCTATGTAGAGCTATAGAGATGATCTTATTACATGTGACACTAAGCTGTAAGCGAGAGGGTTATTCCAAGGGGGGCCATTCCAGCTCCCTCTCCAGAGCAGGGAAGAGCTAACATGCGGGTGGCGGTCAATTAGACATCAGGCATCCTGCATCTGGCTTGCGGGAACAAAGGCCCTGGGTTCCAGTGGAGAAGATGCTCAATATTGGCCCCCTCTATTTATGAGGGGCACATCTCCTTGCCTCATCCAGTTTCTTTCCCATTACTGGAGTAACTCCCTGAGTAGCGCTTGCTCAGCCTAGCTTCCCAAGATTAACAATATTATATGCATAATTCCCTGTGTGTGTGTCTGTGTGTGTGTGAGTGAGAAAGAGAGCATTCATCTATATACTTTGGGCTTAAAAAGGTGACTTGTTTACAGTTCGGATGGTGATGTTTTTGCCCATGAGACTAGACTTGCACTGAGCCTCAATGCAAGAGGCAGTAAATGCTTGTGCTGACCTCTGTGTGCAATTAAAGCCCAGGATGAATTTAAGACAATAGGAAAGTAGGAAACCTCCACTGCTTCCTGTTGGAAGCCAGCCTCATAAAGATTTCTTTGAGGATGGCAGAGTGAATGGCAGCTTGGAATATACTCGGTCTTAGGAGGAAATGTGATAACTTAAACCAGTTTGTTTGCTATGAAATAAGCAAATTGATTCATCACCATGCACAGGAGAGGAGCCCTGTGATGCGTCCTGTTCTTGCTCCCATGTTGCCATGACATTGCTGGCCTGGTACCAGCTGCTGACGGGCACACAGGCCTGAGACTGCGGGGCGGCCTGTGGGGCTGGAGCAGGCCGTCCCTTTGCACTGACGCCCACATGAGCACGAGTGCGTTGCTTGCAGGCAATAGACAATTTGGTCACAGAGATCAAAGTTCTTCCATACATCAGTGAGTGTGTGACCTGACCCATTATTCTGTTGGTGCTTACCAAGTTCTTCTCTAAGTACACTGTGGGGTTATATACTTGCATATCTACATGTGTTCTTATTTATTTTAAATGCATTTTACGATGGGTTTGGTTTTTTGGGGGTTTTTTTGGCTTTAAGTGAATAGTGCATAGTTTTAGCAGGATTATGATTTGGGCAATGAAAAATATTGAAGGCATTGCAAGTAGAAATCCAGGTGCAACAGCAGTGTGTTTACATTTAATGACATGTTACTTCTCACACAAAGGGAAATAAATCAATAAACATGTAAATATACCTCTTAGAGCTCTGTTATATCAGTATCCCTAACCCTTAAAAAAAAGTAAACTATGTAGCTGTCAGTCAGGGTCAAGAATCCTATTAAATTCACATTTATTCAAAACCAAGGTAAATTTAATGTGAGCCCTTCAGCTCAGGCTGTATCTAAGAAGAGCGATTTAGGACATTCCTCTTGTCCTGGAATGTGGATGAGGGTGTTCATCGAAACCATTGCAGTCCAGATAAATGCTACTCCATTTAGTGCCTTCAGTTTATACCCAAAGCTCCTGATTGACTGTGTGATCGTGCACTGGGGCATTAGCCATCTAAAATACCCACTTATGTCACTAAAGAGACACGCCAAGAAAAACTGCTCAGTCCAGCAAGGCAAATGAGGTACGCAGCTGATGGGGGCGGAGGAGAGAGGCTCCTTCAGCCATTATGGGATTTGAAAGAGGGATCCTTGTCCAGGAACACTGGTCACAGAGGCACAGCTAAGGCTGGACCGAGGCCCCTGACATGAAGTCGCATCAAGGCAAGCATCTTATAAGGATGGTATAACTCCAGAGAGACAGGGAAGCGTGCGAATATTTTGAGGAGCTCTTGGCTCTCTGAGCTGCCTTCATCTTGACACCACTTAAGACTGGACCACAAGTTCTTTTGGTAATAGGACTTCTAGAATATTGGGACTTCCCGTTAACTACCTGGAGGAAACAGGTTGGCTTTTTAGCTTAACTCTAAGCAGCAGCTACTACCTTGAATAGCGCAAGCCTCAGAGTAAGGTCCATTGAGGTCACTGGATCTGACTCCAGGATGAATTATTATACAATGGCAGCCTATGGCACTGATTTGTCAAGCTGATCTTCTTTGTCCGTGGGAATTCAGAATAGGCAGACTCTTTCATGCCTCCTAAAGCTTTCCACTTACTTGCAGATGGGGATGGCAGGAACCCTTCCACAAGTTGTTCAGAATCTGCTGACAAAAAGAATGGATAAAATTATCATCTACCTGTTTTGAATGTCCAGTTGCATAGAAACTGTCAGAGGCTTTTGGGGAAAGAAGTGAGAACTAGGGACCCATGGATTTTGCTGAAGCCATTCTGTGGAATTTGTGAAATCCTTTCCACCCATGTTTCATGGACTATAACGGACCTTTGGTTCGAGGATCTGTTTACTGACAGAATTTTTAAAGGGAAGTACAAACATTTTATTTGCGTTTGCAACTCCTCAGCCCAAAAGCTATCTACCCCACAGGATCCTTGTGACTCAGAGAAATGCTCAACTCTAGAATGTGCAGCTGGTGGTAGATAAATATAGAAATGCATTTGAGAAAAGTCCGTTACGGTTATTTGTCTCCCTTGCTCTCCACACGCTCACAAACGTGTCCCAAGTCAATTTGGCATCGGCTGTGCAGGTGGAAAGCTGCTTCTGGCAAGACAGGAATCGTGTGTACGGTGCAGCTCATCCCTCGGCCTGATCCTGAGAGGGAGGAGACCCTCCCCGCAGGAGCAGCAGCAAAGGCAGCCATCAGCTGTCCTGGAGGGGGTGCTGGGCAACAGGCCAGCTCCCCCTCGTTCTCTGCTGCCAGATCTTCTTCTAGGGTGCGTGCGTGTGCACCGCTGTACGAGGACCATGCGTTGTGCTTTAGCTGAAGATGAAAATATCCGTGGCATTTGTCATAGGTGGCCCATTTTGCACGTGCAGATCTCTTCTGCAATCCTGAAGACCTGCTAAGGGTTTTCAGTAAAGCGAACCCCTAAACCAGTATTTTAGGGTTGTAAGTCCTGTCAGGGCATCTCCATTTTTGACCTACACAAGACCTCGGGCAACCTCCTTTCCAAGGCATCTCAGGCTGCTGGTGTGCCCTCTCCCTGCTCACACAGCACTCTTGTAAGGTGGCACTTCCATTTTTATCACGGCATGGCAGCTCTGCCAAAGTGAGCTACCTGCACAGGTTAAACTCTCTCTCTCTCTCTCTCTCTCTGTGTGTGTGTGTGTGTGTGTGATGCAGGTATGCAGGTGCCGGCTTTAAACACCTTGCTTTGAAGTATCTCTGAAGACTAGTTGCTGGGGAATGCACATGATTGGGTGGTGTTGCATCCCTTTCCTCCTCAGGGGCCTCTCATGGGGCACCAGGCTTGGGGGAACAGCCTGCGGCACTAGATAGTCCCTTGCCTCGCCTTCCACTCTTATGAAATACCTTAGCCGAGATGCTAGAACTAAGAATTCAGTGAGCTGCCCTCAGTTCCAGCTGAAGCAAGGACGCTTTTTATTTATTTATTTATTTATTTATTTATTAAAACATTTCTATGCCTCCCCATTCGCCGAAGCCTCGGGGCAGCTCACAACATAAAATAAAATACAAAAATAACAATAATAAATATTGGATTTATACAATATTGGATTTTTAGGATTTATACAAGGCTAACCAAGTGACGATCAGAGGACTGACACATACTTTAAGACTCTTTTAGCGGGATTTTGTGTGGCCATCGGTTCTGTGGAAGAAGGCTGTCCCTGCCACCTGAGCCTCCAGTTCTCCCTGGATGCAGCTGGGGAAAATTTCCTAGGTTCTGTGGAACACATAAGGAATTTTTACACTACTGCAACTCAGCCAGACACAATTCCTTCCTTCCTTCCTTCCTTCCTTCCTTCCTTCCTTCCTTCCTTCAAAACACGCGTATGCTGCCTATTGTGCTGCAGTACTTCTGGGCGGCTCACAATCATAGCATGAAAACCACAATAAAACTAATAACAATAATTGAAAAGATACCTTACTAATAAAATACAGATAAAGTGCAAAAACAAAGATTTGGTAGTGTCAACTATTAAAATTATTTATGTTATTTATGTTATTGCTGTCCTGAGTCACTGTAAAGGGCAGGATACAAAAATAAATAAATAAATAAATAAATAAATGTTTTTTAAAAAAAAGAAAGGTCTTTGCCTGGTGCCGAAAAGAGCATAAAGAAGGCGCTAGGCACATCTTCTTGGGGAGAGCATTCCAAAATGGGGAGCAGCTGCAGAAAAGGCCCCCCGCCAGTGGCTGTCCCTCTCACCCCCACACAGGAGGGCCCCCTGCCTAGATCTCAGAGGCCAGGTAGGCGCATATGGTTGAAGAACATAGTTCAAGGCCACATAACAAGTTGCCCAGCTCAGATCATTGTCCGTTCTATTCCAGAGAGTCTGAATAGACATTTATTTCCAGGGGCTGAATATCCCTACTTTTCAGAAACATCCATTTCCTCATTTTGTTCATCTCGGACATCAGGTGCGTTTAGCAAACAAAGAGAAAACAAGTACAGTTTTCTAGCTGTGGTTAGGATGCGTTCAACTGCTTTCAAGACCAATTGGGAGAATTTCTTCAGCCTTATGGGATATTATCGTGGTGTGTTCAGTTTTACAATACATTTTGAAACTATTTCCTTAGGACAAGGAAGCAGAAAGTAAGAATGGTTACACCCACATATTTCAAAAAATGAAAAAGTGTGTAAAGATCTACTATTTATAGTATGAACCAAAGATGCTACCTCACTCAGTTTCCATTGGTGATTTTAATCACATTTATGAAACCAAAGAATACCAAAGATGTTTCATGCACGGCCTCCATCTGAAAAGGGAACTCATTCTGCTAAACCTTCCATCTTCAGCCTTTACTCAGTATGTAACATTCTCTTCCTAACTATAAGACCGTCACTGGCTATGACCACCACTCCGACAACTACGACAATAAAGTTCTTAGCAAATACGTTGCAAACTTTATAAACTAGGATGAGTGCCTTGCTTGAACCAAAGTGTCGAACCGCTCTAGACCTCTTTATATCTCACCTTATAAATACTTTTTGAATACCTCAGCCTGATAGAAAGGCCACTATGAAAAATAAAATATTTTACACCATGGTGCTTTTTTGCCATGTTCTCATGCAATGAAACTTTCATTGATACCAAAGGGAATTGTGTGTTTAAGTTCTACTTCCTTGCTGGAAACCCAAAGGTTTTGCTTGTTTCCTCCTGCAGTAGCCTTGAGTCCTCTGTCCAGACAGGCCGTGCATTACCTGTACCAATTCCTCCAAATACCTCATAGTAATAAATCATTAAGGTTAAGTTGTATAGGAAGTATGTGCTAAGGATGAAAGTACTAATTTGCTAACGGTCATTTTTAATTTGCTAATTGTCTTATTTATTGTGAAGATTTGATTTGTCTGTATGGAGTTTTTGCACGGTTTTGCTTAAGTTGGAATTTTTATCGTCCATTTATTTGCCAGACTTGCTTAATAATCCAACAGAAACTTTCTTCTAAATAAGTTTAAAATGTTATTGAAAGACTGTTAAGAAAAAAAATATTTTTCTTGTTTAATGACTTTATTTTTTATTCATCAATGTCCTTTTTTACAGGGTTCAAACAAAATGTGTTTTGACCTGAAATAATGTAATGTTAATTTAATTATGTTTCATATGGAGCTAGTTAATCGCTGCTTTAATTATGTCAATGTTGTGGAAACTTTGTATATAATTATCAAAGGGTTCCGTTCCATTCTTTTGTGTTCCTCTGCTGATCCAAGGTCAGCTGAAGTTTTGGGCTTCTCTAGCTGCAGGGTGTATTTGTAGCATGGTCTCTTCAAACACTTTTCAGCGTGTTATGAACACTGCCAGGATTCCCTCCTTCCTTTCCTCCAATATAACTTGTACATGCCAAAATGAGTGTTTCAAGGTAGTACTTTTGCCACACAGAATGCAGAGCAGCATTCTTCCCGTGATTTTCCTTTACCTTTTTCTTTTATGGGTATGAACTGCTCATTCAAAGAATTGAGAAGTGGTTAAATGTTCAAAAGCACTGGGATTTGTAAGAGACTTCGCTGTTTTTGTTGTGCTCTTTGTCTTCTTTTGACTATTCGCAGAGATGAGGATAGTAGAGGGCAAGGAACTAATCAAAACTAACTTGAATTTGGAAATGTCCTTCAATAAACTATACAAGTAACAACAAATATCAGGCCAAGAGCTATTGATTCAAGACACAGTAGTGATAATGCATCCAAAACTTCTCTGGCTGAGGCTAGTGGGCCAAGTGCTGCTGGTTTATTTTTCAGCAATAGGATCCTGGAAAAGTATCTAAAATGTAGCTTGCTTGCTTGCTTGCCAATGATACCAGGAGGATCCTTCAGAATGGAAGAGAACTCACCTTCCATTTCAACAACTGTTTCTTCACTGGACCCTGAAGAAAGCTGGTCCAACAATACCATCCACAAACTAGCATCCAATGAAGTGCTCAAAGTTCTTCATGGCACTTGGGCTGTTACCTGTGAGCTGCCCACCTATGCAGGGGAACACAGTGATCCAGGCCAGCCCAAGCCCCGCTTGCCTGCGCCACCTGGTGAGTCCATATGTGATTAGATTTCTACTCATGCATATTCCAGACATATGATCTGCCTGCCAGAAACGGGCAAGTGGCGTACCACAGAGAATGAACCGATCTTTTCTTGGCTGAAAAACTGCAAGGATGGAGAGGTTCCAGGAAGCCTCTTCAGCCTGTTCCTGAGCTGCAGGCACTCACCTGGCAGAAACTCAACTTTCCCGGGCTTAACGAGGCTTCTTTAGCTGAGCAGGGCCTGCCCACAAAGCACTTGCAGGACGCTGTTGTGAGTGTGGCTGGTTTGGCACGGCAAAATTTCTGTGCCTGATGCAGAGGCTCTCTGGGAGAACCGTAGGACAGGCACGGTGCTGCTGACTAGCGGAAGGCTGGAGTCAAGCCATGGGAGGCTGAAAAGGCGATGCTGTGAAGCGGGAAGGAAACCACTTTCCTGTTCTTCCCTAGCCCTCTCCAAATGTTCCAAGAGTTGATATCTCCTGGGGACATCTCCTGGCTGCCAGGCCCAGCCGGAGGAGGCACTGAGGGAGGGGTAGGTGGGACTGAGGTGCTGGGCCTGGGAAACAGCACCAGATCACTCCTTTTCCTCCTCGTACGCTCTGCCCAATGAAAAGGCTCACACACATTTGAAGGCTGTGGGGAGTGGTGGGCAGGGACTAACAGCAAGGTTTCCTATTTCTTTATGTGGAGATGATAGGAGCCTTGCAGGATTACACCCACAGGCCATATGAAGAAGAGACTGAGCACTCTGCCTGTCCGTGGCATCTTCCCGGTGTGCACATTCCTTGCTGAACACTGCAAAAGTAGGACTACCTGGTACCTGTGTGCGGCGGAAAATGCACAGTGCTTTGTGTACCAAGCATAGGCAGGCATTCTGCATTAAATAAAAGGCCTCTCCAGCTTTTATGTGCTGGGATTAGAGAAAACGTTGTGCTGCAAAAGGCTGGCCTTCCCTCCTCATATTGCTTGCTGGACTGGGCCAAGCGTGTTCACTGAAGAGCCGGGCTGTCAGGTATATTCCCAATGTCCAATTATTGGCACTTCTGCAAGATTGGCTGTTCCTATGGCAATGCCTGACTAATGCACCATTTAATATTGGCCCAGAATACTCCAGAATCGCAAGCCTGGTTTGGCTGGGAAGAGGTCAGGCACAGAAGAGGGCTAGTTCAGTAACTGTTCCCTCAACAGAGGGGAAAGCTTCAGCGCTGGCTGCAGATGCAGACTTCCAAAAGAAAGGAAGCGATCACAGACATTCAGTTGCCAACGTTGTGCTGCACCTGCATTGACGGTAGAATGCAAGAGCTAAAATAAGTTGCGTTTTTAGAGTTAATCTTGAGCATGCAAAGGCCTAAAGTATCCCTGCATAAATACATGTGGCTCTCTGCCGATTGCTCACCCCTGCCACCAAGCTCGCACGGGGTCTGTAGGAACATCCTTTAAACACCTTGTAATAAAACATTGACTGCTGATCTCTTGTCACTGTTCTGCACAGAGTCAAATAAATTACAGGAACAGTCATGAAGAAAGCACCTGGGGACCCAAAGAGATGGTCTGACTGCCAGTGTGGGTGGCTGTTGTTTGACCCGCTTCGGTTGTGGAAACCTCTCTGAAGCGTGGGCCCTCAAAGAAGGCTGTCCTCCCATCCTAATGCAGCTGATTCAGAGATGGGGCTATGAGACGAGAAAAGCGTTCATGCCACCTTTTTTCCTGCAGGGAACTCGCCCAAGGCGGCTCACACGATTCCCATTCTCCCCGTTGTAGCCTCACAACAACCCTGTGAGGTAGGGGAGCTGCGAGTCCACGCCTGCCACCAAAGTCACCCACTGGGCGTCATGATGTGGGGGGGGACTAGAACCTGCATCTCCCAGTGCCTAGTCTAGTGCTGAAGCCGCTACACAGCCCTAAGCAAAGCCTGTACCCACTCAGCCGGGAAGCTCATGCAGTCACCGTGGGCCGCCGACCAGCTCAGCCTGTGCTACCTTGCAGGGTTTGTGTGAGGCTGAACTGGTGAGGAGGCAGGTATAGAAACTGCAGTTCCTCGAGGGAGGAGAAGAAGGCAGGATACACATGTAAAAGAGGAAACAGAGTGCACAACATGTGGTGCCTTCATTGTGTTGCCCCAGCAGCATTTGTCCAAGCGTAAGAGAAATATATATTTCAGTGTATGTACAGTTGCAGTGTATGGCTGTGAAAGCTGGACCAGAAGGAAGGCTGAGTGCCAAAGGATTGAGGCCTTTGAATTGTGTTGCTGGAGGAGACTCCTGCAAGTCCCTTGGACCGCAAGGCGATCAAACTGGTCAGTCCTGGAGGAGATCAACCCTGACTGCTCTTTAGAAGGGCAGATCCTGAAGATGAAGCTCAAATACTTTGGCCACGTAATGAGAAGGAACAAACTCATTGGAGAAGCCCTTGATGCTGGGAACAAAAGGAGAAGGTAACGGTAGTGGATGAGGTGGCTAGATGGGGGCAGTGGGTGTGGGCTTGGGTGGACTCCGGGGGATGGTGGAGGACAGGAGAGCCAGGAAGAACATTGTCCATGGGGTTGTGATGGGTGGCGCATGACTTTGCGATTAACAACAGAGAAATAAGGGTTAAAAGGGTGCATTAAGTTATTTGTGTTCAAATGAATGCACAAAAATAGCATGCAAGATTGTACTTCCTAAATGATATGAATAATCAGCGGCAAATTTGGAAGACGTTATAGAGACTAAAAGCGTTCAGATAGTACGACAGACGGTGCTCAATTTATAGCGCAACAGCCCCACCTCAGGCTACTGTGACTGTGTCAGCAGGGTTGGGCTTGATCAGTGGGCATGCACAGAAAAGCTTCAGTTAAATGCGCTGCAAGAAATGGTTTTGACGATGCCGTGGCTTAAAAATGTCTTTGCCATTCCTGAAGGAATTTTCCCTGTACAAAAATTGGTATCGTTTGGAATAGAGGGTTTAGTTTGGGTGAGACGTTTGTTCTTATGACGGAGCTTCTCCCGGGCAGCCGCTCTCGGTGGGGAGAGAGCCCCACCTGGCGCGTCACAGGTGGGAACACACCTCCCTCCCCGCCCGAAAAGGAGGGACTTCCTCGCCACTCTTAACATGGCTGCCCGAACACACGTTTGCCAAAAAAAGGAGCCTTGGCGGAGCACCTAAACGCATGTGAGAATCACTTCCCATGGAGAATCACTTGAAGGAGAATCACTTCCCATGTGCCGCTGGTACTGATATGGAGAGACTGGAGAATTTCATTCCGTCTTAGAACAGATGCTGAACTGCAAAAGGAGAGCGCGGCCCAAGCATCGGAAGGCGTCCCGTGAGCCGGTGCACAGGGAAGGAGCGGCAGCTCTTCCTTTTCAAACATCTATGAGCGCCTCTGTGGAAGCCAGCCACTACCAATATGGCGGAGGACTTAAACCCTCTGCAGGAAGACACGACCAACATGGCGTGTCTGTCGTCACTTTCCCCTTTCCCACCCAAAAGAGAGGGACTTCCTCGCCACTCTTAACATGGCTGCCAGAAGGGGATGCGCATTTTCTTCCCACCCTCCTTCCCTGGAAGGTAAGTCCCCTTGGCACTGCCCACACAGCCACTTGCTACACAATAAATATACAATAGCTGCTGTCTTCTGATGTCTGAACAAACTCTTCGCCTTTCTTGATGGTGAAAAATGATAAAATACCATCATTTTAAAGGCTATTAAGGCCCCAATGATTATAAAGCAGCCATTCCTTCCTCTCACTATCCTCTACTTTCAACAAAACCACTGTGGGTGCATTTGCCCACTAAATGAAATATTTCTCTTGCAGTTGTGTCACAAAACCATGGCTGAGAACTCACAAAAGCCTGTTTCTCTAATACTAGAGAGGAGTAACTGCCTATTTAGTATGTAGGGGTGATAGTTCCTGCTGTTTCTCTAGCACAGGCAAGCTCAAGCCAGTCCTTGCTCTGAAGGTAAAAGTGTGTTACCTCGAGTTCCTGTTACTTCGCCACATCCTGACTTATCAGTGAGATTTGCTTCCATTTCCTTGAGGTTGTTTCTTCTCCTCATAGGATGCATTTTAACTTATTTTTCAAGATTTATCCTTCTATTCCAAAAGAAGGAGAAGCTTTTGCAAATTAAAATTAGGGTCAATTTTTTCCACATTCCCCTGTCACCACTTCCAGTGCACTGGCAAAAGTGAAGACGGGTCAAAGGTTTCGTGGGCTTAGCCCCAGCAAATGCTGCAAACTTGGAGGCATTCCATCAACCTGCCCATTCTAGCCACTCATGGGGCCATGAGTGATGTGGTGCCGATTTTTTCCGCCATTCCCTGACACCACTTCCAGTGCACCATCGAATGCCCAATGCAGGATGGGCCTCGGGCCCTCCCCTAGCAAATGCTGCGAATTTGGAAGCATTCCACCGACCTGCCCATTTCACGGACCTGCCTGTTATGGTAACTTTCAGAGCAGTGCTCTTAACCGCAGCCCCACACTGGCTCTCACTTCTGCTGTGTTTGGTCCTCTAATAGTATCAATGAATGAGGAGGCACCCTTGCAAAGTGTAGCCTGGCCTTCTTTCACATTCTCACCAAGCATCCCTGTGAACGAGGTGGGGCCAGGGTATAAACAGTCTCATAAGGGAGAACACATTCTTTCAGAATAAGATAATTATGTCTCACTATGTCCTAGATTAAGATTTAATAAAACATTAAGTGCTTTTGTTCTCTTTCCTAAATTATACAAATATAGCTCCCTGCATTAGATAAACTTAGACATCTCTCCAGACTGGCTGCTTCTGTATGAAATCTGTTCTATTGTATCTTGTAACTGAATCTTCTTCCTTACTCCAAGAAAATCTATAATTTCTCCCTGTGTGAATTCTTTACTATCCACTGAACCATGTTTTCCAACAGAAACTCTTTCCACTCCCCAGGCCTTTGCATGGTTTTTCCCCATATGCGAATTCTTTGATGGCATATATGGACTTTGTTCTAACTGAAGTCGTTTCCACACTTCAAGCACTGATAGGATTTCTCCCCTCTGTGAACTGCTTTATGAGAAGTAAGAATTCCGATAGAAGCTCTTGCCACATTTATTTGGTATCTCTTTTGTGTGAATTCTTTGATGATACATGAGGCTCTTCCTAAGATGAAAACATCTCCCATACTCCATGTATTTATATGATTTCCCCTCATGTGAATTTTTGATGAGAAATAAAGTTCATTCTTACCCAGAAGCTCTTTCCACAGTTCAAACATTTGTAGTTTCTCCCTGTGATGTGTTCAGTTGAGTTTTGAGCTCCGACTGGAATTTTTTCCACAAGCCAAACATTTGTATGGTTTCTCCCGTGTGTGAATTCTTTGATGTCTCTTGAGTTGTGCGCTCCAGCTTAAGCACTTCCTGCACTACTCATAATTAAATGGTTGCTCCTCCGTGTGGAATTTGCCATGTAGTTTAAGTTTTGGTTTAAACTTTAATATTTTTTGGACTGTAATTTCACAGTTGTCACTACCCAAAGAAAAGGAATTATTCTGTCCCTTCCCATTTGATTCAGTTTCCTTTCTTTGCTTTTCACTCTTTACCACTGTCTCATTTTGGTGACACTGCAAGTAATTCTCCTTTATTCACCATTTCCCACTTTTCATCTTCAGCAAAGATGGGAAATTGATTTTTTTTTTTAAAGCCTGTGTTAGAAAGGAAGCTGAAATCATTCTGAAATTGGCTGTGATAAAGAACTGGGGGGAAAAACACCTGGATGGGAGGCGAATTAGAACATATTCTTCTAGTAATCATACAAGAACCTATGGGCTGATTGGAGGCCACCGGGAAAGGACTCCATGCAGTGGGTCTATTTCTATGAAACTTCCCATTTTTGGACAAGCACCAACATCGTGCTGTTTCCAAAGCCTGCTTCTGAGAAGTCTTTCTTGCTGACCCACCACAGTAGGAATGTTTTCTTAATATATTTGTAAAATCATGTCTCCATTTTACCCTTTTAGTATCCATTGCTCCATAGTCAGTCTAGATAGCAGAATACCAATACTGGAAACAAACAAGCAAATCAACAAACCATGCAAGAGAGGCTGAAGAGGCAGCTGTGCCGTGTGTTGCATTGGATGCTGTCTGGGAAGACTCAGAGCGAGGAAGGCACTTGGCTTCTTAAGGGTTAAATGAACAGAGCTTGATTCCTAGAAGGGAAAGGAATTCGGGAAGGAAGAGGAAGTGGTGTCCTCTGCAGTAAATGCATATCCCCCTCCCCACACCCATTCCCAAATCCCTCTTTTTCCAGCAGAGGAGAAAGGCTGCTGTCCCCCTTGCCTGCTGCACAGCTTCCCCTTTCTGGGATATGGCAAGTCTCTCCTATGCATGTGAGTGAAGGGGAGCCAGGTGATTGTTGGTGGGGGGGTTGTGGGAAGGTGAGGAGGGGTGGGAAGACTGCATGGGGTGCTACAGAGACTGCTACCCAAGCCGGGGAAGGAAGAAAAGGCACGATGATACTCGAGGGACCCTCTTGCCTCTCCAGAAGAGCATCAGGCCAAGGAGGAGATCAACCTGACCCAATCCATCAGTCAGAACTGGAAGCTTGCTTTGCCCCTCCGTGCCAGAAGGAGCACACCTGCCCTAGCTGCAAGCTGCCCTGGGACCAAAGGGTGGGAGGGAAGCCTGCAAGCCTTGTCCATGGGGCCCTGTGGGGTGCCGCACCCCCTGCCTTCCCAGGAAGAGCTTCGCTGTGAGGAGCACTGCAGCCTGGCCGCAGGTGTCCCTCCAACAACCTGCCAGGGTAGAACCACCGCTACACCCAGACCATTTTCATAAGCTCTGGGAGGGGGACAGGTTCTGCCACTGAACAATGTAGCCTTTGCCTTGCCCCCTAAAAACCCTATTTCTAGCCACCTGTTAGGTCAGGTGAGTTCTGCATGGCGCACATACAGTTGTTCCATTTAGCTACACAACAGCCCTTTGAGTGGGTGTTCCTGCCACCCAGTGAGGTTCAAGTCACGTCACCCACTTTATTCATTATACTTACATCCTATCATTTACCACTGAAGAACCTAAAGCAGCATCTACAATCCCCCTGCTCTTACCTGTTTTATCCTCACAACAACCCTGTGGGGCAGGTTATTCTGAGAAACACTGGTACCAAGACACCTAGTGAGCTTCTTGGCTGGACATGCACATGGTAGGCATGTCATGAGTGGAGCTGGCTGGAGCCAGGGGTCAGACTAGATGGCCCAGGAGGCCTCTTCTGACACACACAGTTTCTATTTTCTTAGGTTCCCGTCCAATGTTCTAACCACTGTCCTACTGGATTCAATGACTTTCATGAACTATATCCTGGCCTTTATGGTCCCAGTCTGATGCTCTTTATATAAGACACCAATTGTCAATCGTTACCACTCCCTTCGGGTTCTTAAAATGCATGGCAAAACCTATCTCTCCTATCAAGGGTTTCAGTACTTCCTTTGCTACGATGGTTACTTGAGGTTGTTCAGTCCATTGAATGTCCATTTCTAAAGCAGCTTAACAATTTCCTCTCTTCACTGCAGAAAGTGAAAGGTAGGAAATGGAATATAAGGAAGGACAGTCACTGAAAAGAGGCAGAAATGAGAAGAGGGAACAACAGGGGGAAATTGAATTGGATCACAAGATAAAGGATGAACCCTGTGAAATCCAAGAAAAAATAGATGAAAGGAATGAAAAGAGCAAGTTCCATTATGCCAATTCTCAACCCAACCTTTCGGCACATTGCAAAATCTCCACCGAGAAGCAACTGTTTAAATGTGAGGTGTGTGGAAGGAGTTTTGGTTCAAGTGCCCAGCTTACTGACCATCAAGGAATCCACACAGAAAAGAAGCCTTATAAATGCCTGGAGTGTGGAAAGAGCTTCCGTGTAAGCACCAGCCTTACTTCTCATCAAAGAATTCACACAGGAGAGAAACCATATAAATGCTCAGAGTGTGAAAAGAGCTTCACCACACGCACAAGCCTCACATACCATCAAAGGACTCACACGGGAGAGAAACGTTATAAATGCCTGGAGTGTGGAATCAGCTTCACTTTGAGCACCAGCCTTACTTCTCATCAAAGAATTCACACAGGGGAGAAGCCATATAAATGCCTGGAGTGTGGAAAGAGCTTCCGTGTAAGCACCAGCCTTACTTCTCATCAAAGAATTCACACGGGAGAGAAACCATACAAATGCTCAGAGTGTGGAAAAAGCTTTTGCGTGAGCACACATCTCACTTACCATAAAAAAACTCACACTGGGGAGAGACCCTATAAATGTTTGGAGTGTGGAACAAGCTTCAGTGTAAGAACAAGCCTCACTTACCATCAAAGAACGCACACAGGAGAGAGACCATATAAATGTTTGGAGTGTGGAACAAGCTTCAGTCGGAGTTCTGACCTTACTTCCCATCAAAGAATCCACACTGGAGAGAAACCATATAAATGCTTAGTTTGTGGAAAGAGTTTCCGGGTGAGCTCAAGCCTCTCTTCCCATCAAAGAACCCACACTGGAGAGAAACCCTATAAGTGCTTGGAGTGTGGAAAGTGCTTCACTAGAAGCACACACTTGATTACACATCAAAGAACACACACTGTAGCATTGTGTAAGATGTAAATATTTGGACTGTGATAAAAGCTTCTGTCAGAAGACGGACGATCTTCTGCCCATCAAAGAACTCACATGAGAGAAACAATAGAACTGCTTGGAGTACGGAATGTGTTTCAATCATAATAAAACTAAGTGGAAAAGCCACTTAGGAAATGTTCTGTATAAATGAATGCCACAAAAGAATCCATATTTATATACTGTAACAAAGATACATGATTTTTTGGACATAACATTGGTGTCTAATAAGAATTACCCACAGATTACAGCTGTTCCCAGACTGTGAAAAGAATCATAACAATCTTGTCCTTTCCCCATTTTATCCAATAGGTTTTAATTTTCTATAGTTTGCATTTCAGTCTTAGCAAAATTTTACTTTATAATTTATACCATGGTACATTAATAATCAGCTTCTTTAAACCACTTCTGAATTTCAACATTTTTCATTTTGCCAAAAATTCCAAAAAGCGTTCTCTTTTAACCTGTACCAGCATATCAAATTTGCCCCTATGATTTTTATAAAGGTTGATTTTTGCCTGCACAGATTTTGGTAGACAAGGTACAGCATCATTCTTTTTGCTCACAACTTCTGACATAGGAGTTATTCATTACTCTTTTAGGTGATGCAAGCAGTCTTACAGAGTTCTGTTTCTGTGTGGAGTTTTACTCATTTAAATTATTACTATAATAACAGGTTTTCCAAAATGCCATGATAGCATAGACATGGCAAAGAGTAGGATTTTAATAGCAAAAATAATAGTATGTTACCATCAGGAGATGTGATGAACTGTCTGGCATAAATAAACTGGATTTTCTGTTCAGAGAGAAATCCTAGGATCCCTTGATGGGTGATCCGGAGACTCTAGGATGGCTCAGAGCACCTCTTCCAAGGAGAGAGACAGTGTTCCAAGTGTCAGTGGGAAGGGCTGAACATCCAACCTCTCTCAGGAGGCATTCAGAGGACATTCTGATTGCCTCTCCAAGGTGAGAAAATTGATCTCAGAGGGGGGGAAGGGGGTATCCTGGTGTAGGATAGCAAAAGCCTCAAAGATCAGAGGGCAGGGAGGCCAAGATTGGTTCCACCACTCCTCCTATCCTGCCAGCTTCAGCCAGGCAGGACACATGAATCCCAGAAGTCCAGTGGTTTCCAAGCAGCTAATCTGCAAATTTCTAACATATATTTTATTTACTTCTGGAAGAGAAGTGAGAGACAGGAATATGTTAAGAGAACATCGTTACCTGCCCCAGCTGACTGCCTCCAGTTCCTGTAGATGGGAGACCAAAAGGACTATTCCACCAGCCCTGCTAAAAATCTACTTCTTTTCTCTCTCCAACCCAGTTTCCTTGTGTATCACGTTGTTTATGTTGTTTTAGATTAGCAGCCTATAGGCAGGGCTGTCTTGTTTTACTGATAGAAAGCTACTCTGCATCTGAAGAGGATATGCTTTAAATTAAGAATTCAGTAGGGAAAAACCACTCGCGTATAAAAATATATTGCAGTACTGAATATATATGCATGATTAGGTAAGATTCATGTGCACAATCCTTGTAGAACCTGTATCTTTCTTACCATAAGTAATGCTTATTTTATTGGGATTTTCTTCATGCCCTCTTTCTCCTACCTTATTTCCCTGAAAGCACGTTTCCGGCTTGCGTTCTTTTGTCTATTTTAACCACCTATTTTTCAATAAATGCTTTGAAAGAGTTTTCTAAGATTAACTTGATCTAGCCATGAGGGCCCTAAAAGTAGCACACATGCCCAAGAATTTGCCATAGCAAAACAAAATTCTGCACCAAAAGAGCTGTTTCATCACATGGAGATTTTGTATACTTATGTTTTTAGTCATGTCAGGGGAAGGTACAGGCATCCCTGAATTCCTGTTTCTGTTAGAAGTGAATCTCTCTGGCCTGGCTGCTGAGATTTCAGCAGGCTTGCTTCCCACTCTGCTTTTCGTACTGACAGTTGATAGGTTTCTTCCTGCTCCCATCCCTCTTCTCCCTCAAAGGTTCAACCCAGTCCCCACCTTTTGCACATTAAATTATTGCTTGCTGAAGCTCTTCCAGCACACCGTTGTAGCTGAACAGCAGTAATATCCTGTTTCAAAAAAGAACCAAATGTACACTCCTCCTGGACAGAAATGTAGCTGTCATTTTTAGATACTGGAGCATATGGTGCTGCACATACATGCCAATTAGGCACAGCATAGCGCAGTGAGTCACGCTCTTTTTAGAATAAAAGCACAGAATTTAAACCACTTGGGAATTAATGCCTAGAAAGTATTTTTCAGCTATACCATTAGCTATGTCAACACACTGGCCAATCCCCCCCCCCCCACACACACACACAGTTATACGGGTGCAGCAATTGATTATGGGCAAACTTTGGTCAGGTTGAGTTTATCTTATCCCTTCTGCATTGGGGTGGGGACACATATGGGTAAATCATACAGAATAGTGTGCTCCCACACAGCGGTAGATTAAAGAAGGGGGTGCACACCTTTGCACAAACACACCTGCACAGAACGACAAAAGTTAGTTGTATCTTGCCCTAATTTTGCCATCTTCTTTAGGACAAGCACATTTTTAGAGTGCAATATTCAGGGAAGGTCCTGTGCTCTGACCCAGATTTATTTTTGGTGACAACAGAGCAGTCTTCTCTGCAAGGATACCCAAACCTACAAAATAAATCTCCCATTAAATACATCAGGCCCAATCCTGAACGCTTTAGGTGTTTTATTAAAAATGTATCTGCTTTGGTTTTCCTCCAGGCCATTCTGACAATAATATTTGTGTTTATGTGGCCTAGTTTGTTGTTCATTTGTACACCATTTCATGGTTTTTCAAATCAGAAGCAGTATCTACATATTGTTAATAAACAGACTATTAAGATGGGGCTGCATTATATAGTATCAGATCATTAGCCCGATCTAGGGCAAGAGAAATGGTTCTCTCAGTTTTCAGAAGTCTTTCCAACTCTACCTGGTAATGCCAGACTGAATTTGGAATCTTCCAAAAATCTTGTGCTCTGCCAGAGCTGCATCTGGTGACCAGAGGGAAAGAACTGAGCTAACTATGCTGAGTGCCGATCTCTTCCCCAGCACTCCCCCCTCAAAAACACAAGAAAAACAACTCTGAAGCAGTTGGGAGTGCAGTGCAGTAATTGCTACCATTTTATCTCATACGCACTGATCTTCCACCTAGGTTTAAGAGGAAAAGCCGTCTGTAAGAGTGACAGCACCTCTTACTGCTTGGCTTCTTTTGCAAAAACTTGCTAGCATCCCTTGAAAACTACATCCCTTGAAAACTATTCCTACTGAATCCAGCAAGGTACATGCTTATTCTTTGTGTAGGCTACGGATAGCACACCCAATTCACTGACTTCCCAAACACGGATCACAGCTTGGGACTCGTAATGATCATGGCAACATCTTTCCATACAACACTAGCCCCCGGACCTAAGCAACAAATATTTAAAATATAAAGACAAGGAAGTCATGGATTAGTTTCTATAGATTTATTGTAAAAGCAAGAGTACAGAAATGGCTTCAGATGGCACCTCTTGGGGTTTTGAAGTTCATCCCTACAGTGGGTTGTGTGACCTGCAGGTTGGACAGGCTGCCAAAGTCCTGGAGCAAACACAGACACGAAAACACTTAGCCACAACACAGCAAACAGACCCAAGTGCAATAGTTAAAGTTATTCGCCCACCCAAAACAATCAATCTGCATTAAACCACCCTTTGAAATTCCATAAGTATACTACATAAGTATGCAAAGATCAGCTGGATCAATCAGTGATCGCTATTTGCATTTGAGGAGCAGTCAGTCTTCCAAGAAGCTGGCTTAGCTAAGAAAATTCAGTGGCCCGCCAGGCCTCCAAGACTACTTTCAACACTGCTGCTGCGCTACTGTTACAAATAAAAGCAGCAGAATACAAGTCAGAGACATTCTCAAGAAACATCTAGCTGGATGTAGAATCGCAGCCATATTCGTTTCTTCACTCACCAGCAGCTTCAACATTTCCTTGGTATCGGGGTCCACTTCAATGATCTCCTGATCCAGGGCAGAGACCTGATGGAGAAAGAGGCGGGTATTGATTTGGCTGAAATGATGTTCCACAGATAAGGAATGCAGTGTATGTCTGGATACAGATCAGTACAGCACTTGTGTGATGCATACACTATGCCAGGCATGGCCAACACAGTTTGTGCTACGTTTTCCAGGCTGCACTAAGGCGTCTCAGCTGCAGTCAGTGACAGAAGCAGCTACTTGTATTTAGAAAGAAGGAAAACACGCAGAAGGAACAGAATAGCCTGCCTTCCTCAGAAAAAAACTACCGCCAGGTACAGTTTTAGGGGCTAGAAAAATTGGATGTGTCCAATTTTTATATTTTGTATTGTTATTTATTTGCTGGAAGCCGCCCCAAGGCTTATGTGAATGGGGCGGCATACAAGTTTCCCAAATAAACAAACAAGCAAAAGCATAGTGTGGCACAGAGATCAGAGCATTTGGTTTTCACACATGAACAAGCCTCTGTAAAAGAGGTAGGAAAGTATTCTTCACTCAAGTTGAATTGAAAGGCTACTAAAAACAAACAGTATCTGCATTCAGCAAGCCCAAACAGCTTTTGACATTGGGGACCAGGCCTCACTGGGGCCTGGCCTCTAAGTTCACTGGGGACCAGGCCTCTAATATTCCATTAAATAACCAGACTCTGGGTCTTTGGAACACAAACGATGCATCTTCCACAGAGACTACTCAAGGTATAACAGTGTAAATTCATTTGTACCAAATGTTATTTGCAATCAGAAACGTTTGGAAAAGCGTGTGCATATGCTACGGTTATATTTCATCACTGTAGCCAGCTTGTGTCACATTATTTATGCAAAAATAGTAGCCCTCAGGACACAGAAGCAAACAACTGAAGGAAACCTGTATCAGAGTCCTCTCAAACGTTTTCTCCCCAGTATGCCCTGAAAAGCAAACTAGTAGTGTGTAGTCTCTCGATTAGGTGAACAATCCAGCAGAAGCAAAATTCCAAGCCCACAGTAAGTGCTTTACATCTGGATTCATTCTGAAACTATGAAAGGGCTACCTATTACAATTTTTTGGCTCCTGTCAATCTAACCAGAATTAAACCACATCTCATTAACCTTCATTCTGCTACATTTTTAACGACTGGGGCAACCAAAGCACTTGTGATCGCTATTCTCAATACGACCAATGAACTGTCCCATTTTAAAGTAATGAGGACAAATTGCTGAGGAACAGACGGCCCTTACATCTTGTTTCTACAAGTGTTAAAACCGGAATAGAGACAGTAGCCCTGTTCTCCGTTGCAGCTTAAGCTGGCTGACACATCAAGCTGCAGTCACATCGCTAGTGCCCAAGCAAAAGTGAAATGGCAGCCTCCCTGTTTTAGAGTTTAACAACAGGTGGTCAAAGACACTTGTCTAAATAGCCTCAATCAGAAGTAAAAATAATCAGAAAGGGGGTGATGTGTTTTGCAGAGAGGCTGTGCAAAACAGGCACGTGCTGATTTGACAAATGACATCTGGCACAAGGCAGGTGCCCACAGCTTCTCCATTTCTGGCATGCTTTTTGAACGTAAGGATGAAGAACAGCACGATGCCCCTTCTATTAAAGGGGGAAAGTATTTCTTAAATGTTACCAGTGCTGACTATAGTTTCAAACACAAAATACCATGCTATCATGCCAATTCTCAGGAATGTCTGAAAAGCTCAGGGTTTGGAAAGGATAACAGGCCTCCCAAACACGGGAAATGCTTTCAGGAATCCTCTACCTGCACTATCAATGACCAGGCCACAGGGAACGGCCACAATCACTTTCGAATGCAGGTTCCTTCATACCTACAGCAGCATCCCCCTAACCAGTGTCACCCAGTTGTGCTGGACTACAACTCCCATTATTCCCAGCCATCACAGACATTGACTGGGAATAATAGTCTAATGCATCAGGAGGACATGAGGTTAGGGAAGGTTGTGACAAGAGTGAACCTGTACAGCATCCTTTGCCACTGGAAAACGTTTCTGAGCACCACAACAGAACCATCTCTACTACTACAGGCAGCCTTCCCCAGTTGCATACAGTTCTCAAGGATCAGCCTAAATAAGACTTTTCCACCCAACCAGGCTGGAGTTTTCCCTGCTAATTTCTTACTGAATTTCAAGTACCTCAGTCATGTTTTAGCTTTATGCTCAGAAGAGACAGTGTAATATAGATTGTGTGAACTAATTTGTCTCATTCATTTACAGAAACACTCCTCGAATAGGTAAATGTGGCTAAACAACTAGCAAATAGTGGATGAGCACCTAACCTGCCCATGTCCAAGTTTAGCCCAACATTCTCAAGGCCACAGTGAAATTAGTTAATTCACAGGAATGGTTTAGGAATCAGTTTGCTGGGCAGAAAAGCTTTAACTGCTCCAGAAGAGTTGGCAGTCGGGCTAGTTTACACTGCCCTCTTGCGCTAAAATGGCTGCACTTCTTAGAGAGGATACTTTGCGTGCAACAAAGGACATTTTGATCAGAGTGGAGAATCTGCAATAAAGTTAACTTAGGTTGCAAATTTACCTCAGGGACATAGTTATCCCTTCTTTCTCTTTCCTCTTCCTGCAGTTTGATGGAGATGCCTCTGACTGGCCCTCTTTGAATGCGTTTCATCAGATGGGTAACATACCTGCAAAGAAATAATGCCCGAGTACGTGATTGCAATATGCTCTAGTTCCATTAAGGTAACTTAAAGACACACAAGGAAAAGGCTTTCATACTTTACAAGTTGAGAAAAGTGTCAAAATGGGCAGCCAGGCACTGACAGCTGAAGTGTTGCAACCTCTGTTCTAATTATCCACTTGTAGGCATGTCTGAAAAGCTCAGGGTCTGGTAGGGACTTAAACTGATCCTCCAAACACGGGAAATGCTGTCAAGAATTATCTTCCTGCGCTATCAATGACCAGGCCACAAACAAGACCAAAATCACTTTCGACGCAGGTTCTGAAGGAAGGGAAGATCATGGCTCAGCTGGAAACACATTAGTATAACTGGACATGCTAAAACATATTACGAAGTCAGGACTAAACAACCTACCCAGCAATTTTGTTGCGCAACTTCTTGCTAGGGATGATGGCAATCTCCTCACATACTCGCTTATTTGTGTGGAAGTCATTCCCAAGGCGAGTATAATATTTTTCAATTATGACCCGGGCGGCCTTTTTCACCGTCTTTGTGCGCACACGTCCCTAGAAAATTCAAAGGGCAAAAAGCAGTTCAGTGACACGCAACTGAATTACCTAAGCACTTTAATCTCACAACTGATTTAGAATATGAAACCTGCTATTTCCTGGGAACAGAGTAAAAAAACACTTAGCCAGATTCCCTCATAACTGCCTTGTTATAATCATGAAGCACAGCCTTAGGAGTCCAAAAGCTGATATACTGGATGTATGCAGGAGTAGAAATAAGTTGGCAAGTATATGTGGCTCAGTTTTAAGAAACTTCAGCAAAGCTGGAAATTCCCTGCACAATCCCTTTAAAGACATCATATTCACAACGTTTAATGTTAATCCTGTTGATTGACAGGAGTTTGTATAACAACACATAGTACTAGTTACTGACTACTTGTATAAAGAAAAGTGTTTCCGTGACACAGGCTGCACACACAACATACAAACATTGTTTATTCCTGTAAGGATGACAGTCCACAGGATTCACCTCTAGTTATCTTGTTACTCTGGGTCAGATGAATTTATGCAACTAATAGTAGAAACATCACTATTTGTCTTATACACTGTCATCTCTGGATTCAGCATGTAGGGAATTGAATATTATTAACTTCATTAAAACACACAAGGCAAAAGAACACAGTGTTTGGAGTCAGGAAGGAGTGCCTGAACTGCTCACAAAAGTGAGAAAGAGTACCTAAACAAGAGGTTAAGAACCTGTGGCCCTCCAGATGCTGTTGGATTCCAACTCCAGCCACAGCCAACATGGCCACAAGTCAGGGACAATGGGAATTGTAGTCCTGCATCATCTGAAGGGCATCTGTTCTTTACCTCTGCTCTAAACATAGGGAAGAATTTCAGGTACTCTCACTCTATTCTATCCAAGACAAGGCCACTAAAATATATCCATCATATTTCCAGGAATAGATTCTACAGCAAAGGCATATTAACATAAATGCAGGAAAGTCCCTGCCAATGTAAAATCCTAGTAGGTTGCATACATATGAAATGGTGAGCCCACCCTGGGGCACAGAAAATAGCCAAATTACTTCTCTGCATCTTTAAAAAAGGGGCTACCTTTCTTTCACCTAGTTAAGGTACACAATACGTATTAACAATTACAGATGTCACTTCTTGTCCTATGCCTTCAATACCTGAATCATAAACAAAAGGAGTAAGGGGCTGCCACCCACCCAAGCAACCCCCAAGTTTCTTAATCATTGCCAACGTTGTCTGTCTCTGGCTTATGGGAGCTGCAGTTCAAAACATCGGAAGGACACCAAGTTGCCTATCCCAGCTGAAGCTCCCTTGGTTAGGCATACAGTGTTTCACTCCTGTCCTTCACCACACCTTTTCTCCAGGAGTAGTGAAAGCTTCACCTATTGGATTTCTCCCTGTCCTGTTGCTGCTTAAGGAACGGAACAAGAAAGACGGTGGCAGGCTTCATGCTTCCTCCTTTCCAGCATTTTCTGCTCCCTTCTGTCCTAGCACGAGCAGGAAGGTATACTAACTGAAGTCGGAAATAGCCTTCACAACCACAACCTCTCCCACTGGGATGTCCCCGATCCCACAGCTCAGCCACAAACACATGTACATCCTATGGGGCCTAGTCAGCCTGCCCCCGGCGCCCTGGCTTCACGCAACCATCTCTACACGGGAAGAAATAGGACAGTGACACCCCCACCCCCCGCGCGTAGGGTTCAGGCTGTAGAAGCAAGGGACGGGGAAATGGCCTCCATACTACCGACGGGCCTAGCGACAGCACCCCTCGCTGATGCCAACACGACCCCCCATTCCCCCCCCAGTGCCCGCTGGGCTCCGGATGACGCCGGATTCTATCGCTCTCGCACTCACCATGTCGGCGTCGGCCGGTCGAAGAGAGAGTAGAGGATGCCGGGAAGGAAACTATTGAGCGAACCACGCTAGAGCGGCAGGCCCGCGAAATGACGTCGGCTCTTTCGCAGCGCCCCCTAGCGCGCGGAGGAGGAACGTGCAGGAAGAGCGGTTGTGCTTGCAGGGGCGAGAGGGAATGCGCAAGCAGCGCCGCGGGAGAGCTGGGAGGAGGAGCAACCAGGAGTGCGAGCCGTATGGAGCGCGTTTGTTTTTCACTCTTCCCTTTGTTGCCCACAAAGAGATACGTGAAAAGCAAACGCATTCCATGCAATCCACACTTCTGGGTGCTTTTCTGAATTCTCCACATGCGGGGCAAGGGTGGCAGAAATCGTAGGACTTCGAATTGAATCAGTTAAAGTGCCTGAAATTGCTCACTACTTCCCTCCCCCAGTGTTATTTCTCACTGAATTTTTTTGTATTATTTATAATAAATATTTCTGTATTTCCTAAAAAAAAAAGCCATTAAGGCTGCAAGCAACCATTTAAAACAAATAACCCTTAACACAATAGCAAGAACATTAAATACCATAAAGCATTAACTTGAATTTAAAAAGCTAAATGAAGATGTATGCTAAAAGTTCATCAATCTTAGTTCTTGCAGGAACACATTTGGGGCTTATTCTGAGAAATGTGGGTATAGGACTGAAGCCTAATGCCTCCACTGTTTTACAATTTGATTGTAGGACATGTGTTAAGAAGGATTCTGGTGTGCTTTGAGCGATCTGGATTGTGTGTATCTTCATAAAAGGCAGATAATTCTTTCAAGCACGATTGAATTCAGTGGGATGTGATGCCTGTAAACAGGTAATGGAATGATCTGTGAATTAAAATGCCTCAAGTATTCAAATAGTAAATGGAAGCTATTACATATTTTATTGATTAATTTATTTGTTCAGTTATCTATATCGCTGCATTTACAAATAAAATTCTTCCACGATAGCTGACAACAACAACAAATTACTCCCCACCAGAAAATCACAAATCACTAGGAGTAAGAGTATATGCAGCAGTATAATGTAAAGTCCAACAGAACAGTAATTTTAAAAGTCTGTACTCTACAACTAAAGACTGCAAAAGAGGAGGCTTAACTGAGCTCCTTGAGAAAGGCTCTCTCCTGGCTTGGGAGCCACTACCAAGAAGACCTTGATTCTCCTGCTAGCTGACTCAAATTACATTAGTGACAAGCCAAAGAGCAGCACCCCAGGAGGTTCATATAGTCTTAGGCTGTTCAACATACCATTTCTTAGACTGTTGAAAATAGTGACACAAGCACTTTAAGCTGAGTCCAGAAAGTTGGTAGCCAGGGAAACTTCTGTAGCATTGAATCCCTCCTTGCATCCTGATGACCACATTTTGAACTGACTAAAGCTTCTGTCACTGAAAGCAGGGCAACATGTGGTACCTTGTAATAGCCTGTTCCTGGCTGTAATGAAGCAGCACACACGTAAGTTTGGTTCTACCTTCTCCAGATAGTGTGGCAATTTTTAAAAAACAGCCAAAATTCATTCATTTGTTCTTACATTTCTGCTCTACTCATTACCTAAGGCCTCCGATTGATTCACCAAACTATACAATAAAAGGTAAAACTATACAATACATCATAGTAAAACAAAATAAGTTTGAAACAGAATAAAGCCACCTTCCTCTGACACAATAAAAGCTAAACATTATACAAAACAAAAGGGTGTTAATTGCAAGGTGATTAGGGCACTGAAAATTAAAAACCCAGATAAAACATATGAAAGCAATCAAAAGACAGTTGAAGGGCAGATTTGAGTATTATTCAGAGAGATTAATGGTGCAATCCTATGCATGTTTAGACATAAA